>NC_135803.1:43543047-43842611 GCF_964213995.1 Mustelus asterias
CCCTCAATCAGCACTGCAACAACATATGTTGTCAGAAAGATTGCCATAAAGCTGTAAAGTAGTTGCTCCAGATCATAGTTACAACCAAATCAATGAAGACTATTTATTGGGTAGCTTTTTTTTATTTTGGAACTGGAAAGCAGAGACCATTGTGCTCATTAAATTTCTCAAGTACAATTTTTATTTTGCTTCGCTCTCATTCATAAACGTTTTTAAAATTTTCAAATTATATCAAATTGGAGGGAGCTTCTACCCCCCTCTGAGCACAGTCTTAAAACTCCCTAGGCAGGATTATCTGGCTACGCTTGCCCCGAAACCGGAAAATCTCACCCGAGGTCAACGGACCTTTGCATGGCCTTTGACCTGCCCGCTATGTTTCCTGTGGCAAGCGACGTGGGAAAATTCAGCCCTTGATCTTTACTGGAACCAATCTTTGGCAGGCAGATACATACCCACCACACAGTTACAATCAAATCAATGCACAATGGTTTATTGGGAAGATTATTGTCTACTTCCTAAAACAAAATAAAACAATGTGATGACCCATGTGCAGGGAAAAACCATCTTCTTTAAGACAAAAGTGGACTGGGAAGTATTCTGAAGGCGGTTGACATGGTTTCTTGATTATGACATCATTAAATCCCAAGAAATGTCCACACAACTTAGGTTTTTCATCCCAGTGGCAACAAAAAGCAAATAATTGAAGTGTTGTTGGGGTTTTTTAAGCTAGTCTTTGTGGCAAATGTTCACAACACTGAGGGGACGATCTTAGGAAAAACATTCGAAGTGCAGAACAAGTGTGAAAATGGGAGAGAATCACATCCATTTTTTGGGGCGAGCTCTCAGACACTATCTTATGCCACTGAGAGAACAAAATGAGGCAAAGTGTGATTCCTGCCATGGGGGAGTGAACAGAGTCTATTCTCGCGGGAAGCAGCTGCTCTCTGCTAGAGGGCACCATTGGGCATGTGCCTGATCTCCCAATGCACGGGCGTGAGGTTGATTGAAGGTTGAAGCAGGAGGTCCCTCAGAATAGAGCTGAGACTGTGGGTGGAATCTTGTGCCCTCCCCTCTGTTGCGTTTGAGGGCAGGGGGCACTTAATCAGACTGGACGGTGCCAGTTGGGGAGCATAGAACCATAGAACCCCGACAGTGCAGAAAGAGGCCATTCGGCCCATCGAGTCTGCACCGACCACAATCCCACCCAGGCCCTATCCCCATATCCCTACATCCCTACATATTTACCTGCTAATCTCTCTAACCCTCATATTTACCTGCTAATCCCTCTAATCTACGCATCCCGGGACACTAAGGGGCAATTTAGCTTGGCCAATCAACCTAACCCGCACATCTTTTTACTGCATGCCACCTTTCTGCCTCTAATCCAATTCAGTTCATGGTAGCAAGTCTCCTAGCTGGCCTTCCCTTCCCACTGCCAATGGAGGCCCTTAATTGGCCAATTAGTGCCCACTTAAGGACCTTAGCCTGCCATCGCTGCTATTAACTCAATGGTAGGCAGAGGGCTCGCAGGGATCATGACAAGCAAACCTGGGGTTGCCTACGGTCTTTTAGGGGGTTCCTCATTCAAAGCGATTCAGTACCTCATTGAGGAAAATGGCATCGGGAAGGAGGGTGATGCTGAAAGTGTAAAACCATGTTTACTTTGTCACGTCATACTACGATTTTCTAAGTGCATTGTTAAAACTTCCTGAATAATAGATTCAAACACTTTCCCAGTGACTGATGTCTGGCTAACTGGTCTGTATTTCCTCTTTTCTCTCTGCCTCCTTTCTTGCACAGCAGAATTACATTTATTTTAGCTACTCTCCTCCATTTTACATACTTGCAAAAAGTCTTACAATCCATTCTTATATTCCTGTCTATTTTCTCTCATATTCCATTTATTTCTCTTATCATCATCATTTTGGTCTCCCTTTCCCGGTTTCTGAACTACCTCTAATAGCCTTACCACTACTTTTCTTTGTAAAATTCTAAGACTCTTCTTTTCACTTTATTTTCCCAAATAAATCACGGATAATTCATTTCTTCTGGGAATTTGATTCTTAGTGGAATGTATGTTTTGTTCAACCTTTGAATTGTTGCTTTAATGTTGCTGGAAAGATGACACAGCAGTTAGCACTGCTGCCTCATAGCGTCAGGGACCCAGGTTCGAACCCAGCCTCGAGTGGCTGTCTGTCTGGAGTTTACACATTCTCCCTGTGCCTGTGTGGGTTTCCTCCCAGTGCTCCAGTTTCCTCCCACACTCCAAAGATGTGCAGATTATGTGGATTGGCCATGCTAAATTGCCCCTTAGTGTCCCAAGATGCGTAGGTCAGGGGGATTAGCAAGGTAAATGCATGGGGTTATGGAGATAGGGTGAGGGTGGGCCTGGGTAAGATGCTCTTTGGCGGAGTCGATGCAGACTCGAAGGGCCAAATCACCATCTTCTGCACTATAGGGAGTCTATGATGTTTCCCACTGAAATACTACCATACCTTTTACCAACAGACCTTTTAGCCTATACCCAATAACCTTCATCAGCATTCCTCCTACACCTACATAGTTGGTTTTAAGTTGAAAGCTTTGTTTGGAAATAGTCTATGTCAATTGAAAACTTAATGTGGAATTATATTGACTTTCCCCCACCACCTCCAGAGGAATTATTTTTAACTGCATGATTACAAATTAAGCCAGCCTCATTGCAAAAATCTAGATCTAAGAGCGCATTTTCCCGAATAGGTTCCCCCACATATTTTAGCAGGTTAATAATTTGGAAGAATCATAGCCTCAGTTGCACTGACCAAGCTGTACCGGAAATATGGAGCACTACAGTCCACCTACAACCATGTGTTCTCACATAACATCACACACCTTTGCCTGTAAATCCATAGCCATTCCGAGACCATGAGTTACAGACACATGGTACCATATTTCTTTTACTTTCCTGCATTACTTATCCATGAAAGCAAAGCTTATTTATGCCAAATGAATTTAAAATGAACGAATGGTAAACGCAACATAAGAAAATACAAACTAAATTTTAAAAATAAATTTGCAGAACTTAGCAACAACATTTTATGCTCATAAATCAACTAAATAGAGAATACCACTCGATTCTCTTTTTAGTTACAATGCTGAGAAAAATGTGCAACATCTTGCTTTATTGACAACCATAGCTGCTGCAGATAAAACAGAAAATTATTACAAAGAAATTATTTTCTTGCTAGCAATGTTAACTGATCTCAACCCCACCTAACCATCTTATTTTCCAACTCCTTGTCTGAAGCGTAATCAGTTGTCTCCTTGCCTTGTTGTCAATCTTTGGTACCTGTCATAATCCAGTGAATATTCATACACGGCACTTTGCCTTTAGCTCACTCACCAGTGCCTCGACTAAACAGCATAGCTAATCCTTGGCTGAGATATTCAATTGCTCAGCTGTTGAACAGTTGGAGCTATATAGTCAAGGTAACCAGTCAGAACCAATCACAGACTGGAACAACATAAAAGCACTGAGATAGTTCGTTAATCATCAATATGCACGCCAAAAGAATTCAATTGGATGAGAAGTTATACCCCCTGTCTGTCTGAATCCCATGGCTTTATTCAGAGAACAATAAGGGGGAGTTTTCCTGGTATCCTGGACAAAATTCCTCCTTCATCCAAAACTACTCAAAACAAATTAACTAGTCATTCATTTCATCTACATCTTACGGGAATCTTGGTATGTTGTGTTTCATGACATGATAACAGTAACTACAATTAAAAAGTAACTCAGTGACCATGAAATAATTTGGATTCTGTCACCTACTGGAAAAAACTGTTGAATTCTTGCTGTTTCCATGATATACTCCTACTTAGTTTTGATGAAACAACCTACTGTGCACTGTATTAGTGACAATTTCTTTCTGTGCTATGCTGTAAACAGTTCAAGTCCTTTTACTTTTATTTTATGAGAGCATTCATGTAGCAAGAAAATACTTTTACCTTCTGTTATTCATCAAAAATACGCTCAATTTTGCAAACTAAAAACTGAAAAATATTGAAAAATGAAAAGCTTGCTGACCATCATTTACCTGCTGTAATGGTGCACATTTTCCAGTTATGACAAGACAAATGTAGTTAGAAAGCCCTTTCACCAAAACTAAAATACTTTGCATGAAGATTCATTTCAACAGCTTCATTAAATGTAAAGCAGCATTAGAGCCTTACACAGAGTTCTAGGGTGGAGGTTGGGGGGGGAGGGGGCAGGGCAGACCATTGACCTCAGACGGGATTTTCCAGTCTTCGGGGCGAACGTGGCTGGACTGCAAGGAATGTCAAAGGGCCTATGTGCAAAAGGCAGGCATTTGAGATGAATAGGGCAGAGTTGGATGTCCTACAGGCACATTAAACATGAGTCGAAATTTGCATTTGATAACATAGAAGGTTTGTTGTGAATTTCAAAAGGCCTTACTTGATAGATCAGCAAAATCATTGTCATCAGCAAATATTTATACAGCAAATTAACATACAAAATGTCCCTTGACAGACACTTTACAGGATAGTGTTACGGGGCAATGAAGTTCCATGCTAGGAATGCAAGTTTAAGGGGGCGATTGAAGGTTCAAGAAAATATGGCCTTTGAAAAGTATTTTAAAGGAAGATAAAGAAGTAGTGACGCAGTGGGTTTAAGGGCCAGTGAACAGGGAAAAGGTAACTGAAAACACTGCTGTCAAATTTGGAATAAAGAGCAGAGAATGCGTTGGAAGCCAGAGTTGGGAGACAAAATGATACAGGGAAAAAAAGGCAGTCTGGAGAATGTTGCAAGACAGAGTGGAGTGAGACAATGGAGAGATTTGGAAACAAAGACAAGAGACTGGATTTTGCTCAGGAAATGAGAGTCAAGCCATATTCTGAGTTTTGAACCTGGGCCTGTCATTCCTGCTTGGCCATCCTCTGTCTCCTGGAGACATAGTAAGAAGTTTAACAACACCAGGTTAAAGTCCAACAGGTTTATTTGGTAGCAAAAGCCACAAGCTTTCGGAGCCTTAAGCTCCTTCAAGGCTCCGAAAACTTGTGGCTTTTGCTACCAAATAAACCTGTTGGACTTTAACCTGGTGTTGTTAAACTTCTTACTGTGTTTACCCTAGTCCAACGCTGGCATCTCCGCATCCTGGAGACATGGACAGGCAGGATTCTGGGTTTCTGAGGCCAAAGGCAGTGTCAGAAGAGTGCAGGTCTTGATGTGTGCTGGTTGGTAGGTCCACTTTGTTTTCTGGGACATCAGTCAGGCTCTCTGACATAGTTTCCATGCTCCTATACTCCTCACCCCACCCACCTCCATATGCGCACACGAGCACATACTAACTCATTCTCCTATTTCTTTCCATGTCCCCCATATTCTTCATGCCCTCTCAATTCTCCTCCCATGCACACTCCATTGCTACTCACCCAGTATCCATTATTGGCAGACTTCAGTATAGCCTTGAAATACACATTAAAAAATGTGCTCTTCCAATGATTTAATAGAGCTGTCATATTCAAAGATACTTCATAGAAAAATAACTCATCCTCAAAACCCATTCAAAAATGCAAATCCCTCACCTCGTCAATCTGTTGTAAAGCAAACACTTATCCACTTAGAAAATCAAAGACAGATAATCCTTTAATAACCTCTCAATACTGTCAATTGAAATGTGAATACAGCCCCCAACTGTGATAAGTGGTCCCTGAACTTTTGAAATAAGGCCAAACATCCATAATAACCCCAACTATCAAAACAAATCTTGGGAAATGTCAACAAAGGAATCCATTGAAACTGAAACTTCAGCTGGCAATTTACAACGTTGCAGATGGTGTTTCATTTCCATTTCAAAGCAGTTTGCCTGTCGATCAACTGAGAGGGCAGGTGGTTAATTTATTTTAGTATTCAACGGCAGGGCCATTGTTTTCAAAGTTAAAGATATTTGGACATTTAAATTTCAGTCTAAAATAAGAGAGGAGTTTACCAGCATTCTTTTTTACAGTTTTGTTTCCATTAGGAAAAGTCCTGTAATGCATGTCAATACTCTCAAAATGGTGATAAATGTAATGGTCAACCTACCCTGCAGGACAGAGTGATCGTTACATTAATAGCACGCCTACAGTACAAAATAGCATCAAACTGTGACATTTGGAGGTGTCAAAACTTCTAACATCACTTGTTAAAATATTCCAAACGCCTCAGCAAGCTTCCCGCAGTGATCAAAAACTCTCAATCCTGGCAGATGTTTTTGATGTGGAGATGCCGGCGTTGGACTGGGGTAAACACAGTAAGACGTTTAACAACACCAGGTTAAAGTCCAACAGGTTTATTTGGTAGCAAAAACCACACAAGCTTTCGGAGCTCTAAGCCCCTTCTTCAGGTGAAGGGGCTTAAATTCTTCAGGTGAAGAAGGGGCTTAGAGCTCCGAAAGCTTGTGTGGCTTTTGCTACCAAATAAACCTGTTGGACTTTAACCTGGTGTTGTTAAACTTCTTAGATGTTTTTCCCAAAAGACACTCCAGCACATGAAAGGAATGCGGAGAAGCAAATGCAAATTTCCTGCTGTCCTTCACAATGGCGGCCCCCAACCTCACATGTGAACATGCGGTTCGCACTGAAAGCCTTCCCAACCTATGAAAAGGCCACACAATAATAGCGCAGGGTCGGGAAGGCATTGCAAATTAGAACAATCTCCAGAGAAGACTAACATCTGGCCCAAGGATTTTAAATTGAATATGCGAGGAGATCGTAGTTTTTTTTAAACTGCTTGGAGATGTGCAATGTGCTGAGAACACTTTGTTGTTTTTACTTCACACTTAACCTGGTCTGAAATTATAATCTTAGCAAGCCTTGGAAATTACATATCTAGTCACTAGATGTCCAAGTCACTGCTTATTGTTTCTTTCCTAGTTGGTTAAAATAAGATTGTCTGAAGTCAAGCGTGACTCAATTTTGAGTCTTGCATCAATTATCAGGCTGTCAAGTTAAAGCTAACCATGTACTATTATGACAAAGGTCTGTAAAATTGGACTTAAATGAACTCGAGTGGACTCTCCAATTCATAAATGCAAGTTGGAGCCAAAAAAAGGTAAGGATTTTGGCTTAAATTTTTCATTTTAGGTTTCAAATTGATTCCCAGAATAATTTTTTTTTGGTGAACAGCATTTGAGTAATTTAAAATGGTACTAATTGGCAGACATTGAGCGCTATAATTAATCAAGAACTCCATTACCATTCAATCATGTGACTACCAGGATGTTAGATGGTGAACAAGATGGACCTTGGTCTTTTTTTCATCTACAAATCCTGATGTCATTATATGGATATATTAAAATATTGACACTTTATGATGCATAATATTACTCAAATAAAATTCATTATATGTGCTTTAATGTTATATCTTATTTGTGGTATTTTTGCAGACTCCATGTAGATCTGAACACTGAAGATCTAACCATTCTTCTGGATTTAAAATAGTAACTCAAGAGTTCATGTGCAAAAGTATTGCAAAAACAGCTGACTCTATTTACGATTCTATAAAGCTTCTAACCACCAGTTCAAAAAGGGATTAAGATGAACTTAAACAACAAAATGCATTTAATGTATGGGATGTAAACATCTATCATCACTCAAAAGTGAATGAATGATGATTTAAAATTACACCAGAAAGCAGTCACAAGTGGCAACTGGAATTAAAAGTAGACTGTCTTGAGTCAGAAAGATCCAAGTCTGCACCCATTTGAATCACTTCATTTATTCTAGCTGGGCAAATTAGATGTCTATGTTCCCCAGTAATGATAATTTAAGAATCCCATTGATCACTTGGCATGAATGAACATGCAGCCAATCTTTTTAAGCTATTGTAAAATTTCATCTTTACAAATATTTGAATTTATGGCCTGCCAAATCTGAAAATTAAATCAAAATTGTCATCTCTATTTGAAAGCAAATTATATTTCTACACACTATTCTCAATTTGGCAGGAGGTACACACATTTTCACCACTGACAATCAATTTCAAATAAACATGTGCCAAACTTCAGTCTAAATTTGACTATCAACATCCTGGGGGGTGTTGACCAGAAACTGAACTGGACCAGCCATCTAACTACAATGGCTACAAGAGAAGGGCAGAGGCTAGGAATCCTGTGACGAGTGCCTCACTTCCTGACTCCCAAAACCTGTTCACCATCTACAAGGTACAAGTCAGAAATGTGATGGAATGCTCTCCACTGATACTGGGTGAGTGCAAACTTGATCCCATCCAGGGCAAAACAGGCTGCCTGATTGGCATCCCGTTCACATACATTCACTCCCTCCGCCACTGATGATCAGTGGCAGCAGTTTGTACCATCTACAAGGTGAGCTGCAGCAAGTTACTGAGGCTCTTCAAATAGCACTTCCCAAACCTACAACCACTACCATCTAGAAGGGCGAGAAAAGCAGAGACATGGGAACACCGCCACATAGAAGATACCCTCCAAACCACTCACCATCCTGACTTAGATATATATCACCATTCCTTCACTGTCACTGGGTCAAAATCCTGGAATTCCCAAACAGCTGGTGTACCCACAAAGGTTCAAGAAAGCAGCTCACCTCTACCTTCTCAAAAGCAATTAGGGATGGGTAATAAATGCTGTTCTAGCTCCATGAATGAATAAAGAAAACATTTTATCTTTTTATTCTCCATGTACGCGGTACATATAAGTACATTTTCAATAAGGCTGTCTTCAATTGATATAAAGATTGCATTTCAATGCGTTGCTATGGAATCAAAAATCTGCAATAGCAGTGAGGGAAGATCTCACTGCTGGATTGAAGAAAGAAAGATTGGCATTGATAAGGTGAGTTTCAGAACCTCTTTACACCCGAAAGTACTTCACAGCAAATCAAGTACTTTTTGAAGTGCAGTTACTGATGTAACATAGGAACAATAGCAGCCAATATACACATAGAAAACTGCCAAAAGAGCAATGTGATATTGAACATTAGTGGCCTCCAATAAAGTAATGGGGGGAGGGGGGGTGTGTCCATGGTGGGGTGTGTGAGCAGGGAGCATGCGTGAAGCGGGTGCGGGGGGTGGTGTGGCACACGCAGGAGGGCAGCATATTTACTCAATGGTCATGGGGTTAAACAAAAATTATTTCTACACGGATCAAAGTAAATTTGTAACTAACATTTTCACTGATACAGTCACTATAAATCAAGGACTCTCGAATAAATGAAAACCATCATGTAAAACAGTCCATCACCAATATACGATGGATGATCCATGCAAATATGAGTGAGAGATGGCAGAAGCAGGAGGAAGCATGAGAGCAAGCACAGGAGTGAGGAGGGCCAGCGTGGGAGTGAAAGAGAGCCAGCACGGGAGTGGGGGAGAGCTGGCACAGGAGTGAAGGAAGGAGTGCGAGAGCATAGGAAGGTGGTGGTGGGGGGGGGGGGGGGGGGGGGGGGGGGGGGGAGCGCGGACATGAGAGCAAGAGAAGAGCAGAGGAAAGAGGAATACCAGGGAAGAGAGGGAGAGATCTCATGAGATAGAAGCAAAATACTGCAGATGCTGGAAATCAGACATAAAAACAGGAAATGCTGAAAAAGCTCAGCAGGTGTGGAGTTTGCACTTTCTCCCTGTGTCTGCGTGGGTTTCTCCAGGTGCTCCGGTTTCCTCCCACAGTCCAAGGATGTGCGGGTTAGGTGGATTGGCCATGCGAAATTGCCCCTCAGTGTCAGGGGGCTGGCTGGGGTGAATGCATGGGGTTGTGGGATGGGGCCTGGGTGGAATTGTGGTGGTGTGGACTCGATGGCCTCCTTCTGAACTGTAGGGATTCTATGATTCTATTCTACCTAGGTCTGGCATCATCTGTGGAAGTCATGATGTGGAGATGCCGGCACTGGACTGGGGTAAACACAGTAAGAGTTTTAACAACACCAGGTTAAAGTCCAACAGGTTTATTTGGTAGCAAATGCCATTAGCTTTCGGAGCGCTGCTCCTTCGTCAGATGGAGTGGATATCTGCTCTCAAACAGGGCATACAGAGACACCTCTCTGTGGTGTTGTTAAAACTCTTGCTGGAATCATCTGTGGAAAACAGCGTTCATTTTGCGAGTGCAATAGGACTCTAGAAGAAGTCACATTGGACTCAACGAATTATCTGTATTTGATCTCCAGCAGTGTTGCTCACAGTTAGTTAAAGGATATTCTGTATGGTACCAAGGCAGTTATTCTGCACACATAATGGGCCTGATTTTACCATTTTCATTCTAAGTGCTGAATCTGGGCGCAATTCAGATCCGACTTGGAAATCTGCTTTCAGGCGCTCCCATACGCACTTAGCCTGAAAAAAAGAATTGTAGGTCTGAATCGCACTGTGGGCGGGGCTTAGCATACCCGAAATGATCGGAGCTCTGAACTGCACATGCAGAGCTAGAAAAATATTTGAAAAAGCGCACCCGTGTCAGATCGCTCCTGGACCGCAAAAAGCGGATAAAGCGGCCCGGGTTTGAAAAGTGGGAGTGATGGCCCTCACAGACATCGCCCCCTCCCCCACAACATCACTGTCCCCATTATCCACCTACCCTCCCCGCTACCCAGACTGATCGCGACCCCTTCCCTCTCACCGATCACCCGCAGAGTGGCAGCGGACCCCCCTGCCCTCCCCCATCCCCCCCACCAGAGATCCATCCGGCCTCCCCCTCCCCCCACCGGAGATACATCTTATACATCTTATCTGCCTCCCTACACCCCCCCCCCCCCCCAAGAGAATGATCTGGCCTCATTCACCGACCCCCCCCCCTCAGAGAATGTTCTGGCCTCACTCCCCCCCCCCCTCAGACAATGATCTGGCCTCACTCCCCCTCCCCCAGAGAATGATCTGGCCTCACACCTCCCCCCCACCCAGAGAATGATCTGGCCTCACTCCCTGCCCCCCCGCCCCGCCCCAGATAATGAGCTGGCCTCATTCCCCCCCGCCCTCCACCTCCCAGAGAATGATCTGGCCTCACTGCCCCCCCCCCCCCCCGAACATGATCTGGCTTCACTCACTCCCCCCCCCACCCCCCCAGAGAATGATCTGGCCTCACTCCCCCCCCCCCCGAGGTACATCTGACCTGCCTCCCTCCCCACCCCCCCAACCAGACAACGATCGCCCCCACCCCCCCCAGAGAATGATCTGATCCACCTCCCTCCCTCCCACCCCCGATCTGAGTCAGAGAGCCGTTGGAAGTGTTGAACTCACCTCTTCAGTAGCTGGAGTGCCCGAAACAGACTTTTATTCAGCATGTCCATTTCGGCCTGATTCCGGTTCGGCAAACGTGGTGGTAAAAGGGGAAATGCTGATAAAGTTGGGCAGGCAGTTCATTAATTCATTTAAATGCAAATGCATTTAAATCACCGTTGCGCCCGTTTCGGGCGTGAATCAGATCGCGGCCATTCCCAGGTCTCGGTAAAGTGACCATCTGCGCGGACGCAGGTGTCATGTTAATGGCCTCACACCCAACTTTACCACATTTTCGCGCCCGTTTCTGCAATGGTAAAATCAGGCCCAATGTGTCAAAGTCACTAAAGGAGACTAAATGTAGCAAATTCTGCTCCTCCAAAATGATTCTGTGATCTCTATCAGTGTTCTGGGAATTTAATTTTGTGCAAACAACTTTTCTGTGTCTTTATTATTCTCATGTTCTTACATAAGTGGAGATGGGCAATCTTCTCACTGACAGCATTGGTTTTATAGGGAGGGGGATGGGAGGTTAGTCAGGGGGTTCAGTGGAGGAGGGGGGAGAATCAGGAGCAAAGTTACTCAGGAGTTACAATTGATTTTAATATTTTAATCCTTCTAACTTTTCCTGGGTAATTATTCTCTTCAGTAAGAAACCATTCAAAGTCACCTACTTTGAACTGAAGTCTCCAAGGTAGGATAATTGCCCAACAGAAGTTGAAATTTCTGGGCAATTCCCAGAATTCTGGGCAGTCGTTACCTGGGGACTTCCGAGGGACCTCCCAGCACATCTTTGGGCTACCCCCAGGGTAAGACGCTCCGGGGAACGGAAGATCTGGGCCAATATTATCTTTCTTTTAAAGGCTGATCTCCTGACGATAACAACTTTGCTCTTCTCAGCAGAGCTTGGAGGAAAGCTTGACCTTTGTGCAGACCCTTCATCTGGGCTCTCCTTTTCACTGCTCACTATCCTTGCTTACTCATGCTGGGTCCTTCACCAATCAGAAAACCGTCTAACTCTTTAAACCACCCAGGTCACTCTTACCACTGTTGCTCCCAAAGATGTCCCCAATCTTTGCCCAGATGCAGGAAAGTGTGATGGAGCCACATTTATTTTATTTCATAGAAATCTCACTGAGATAGAGAACGAGACAGAAAAAGAGCAAAGACATTTAGGGCGTGGCCTTACAAAAAAGTCTAAGTGCCGAACGAACGTGAAAACAGAAGAGAATTGCGTCGACTGTTTGGGCGAGCTCCCAGATGCAATCATACAGTCCTTAAGAAAAATAAAGAGTCCAAATGTGATTCTCACCAGAGCCTTTTCTCACCAGGAAGCCGGCTGCTGAGCTCTCGGGTAGCCATTGTGCAGGCACCCCAATCTTCCAATGTACTGTATACACATTGTGCACAGTATACTGAGAGATCTGTCACTAACCACCACCCCTCCTCCTTTATGGGTGTGAAGCTGATTTCGCCGGCAAAACAAGGCCGGTAACACCGCAAGAGGCAAAAAAAAAACAGGCGCAAATCCGATTTTACACCTCTCGCCCGATCTTACCGGCTTGCCACGCCAATCAACTGGTGGGATGAGCTGGTAAGATCATCCCCTTGGAATGGGTGAACTCAGCATTCAAACCGGAATAAACTGGGATAGTGGATTACCGACAAATAAATCCAGAAAGAGATGGTAATTCATTTAGCAAAGATTGTATTCACTATAAATTAAAGTGCGGGAATTCTCTTTCAATTGGCTGTACAAAATGAATTCATGCAGAAAATACTTCCCTTTTATGGAAAATGCAATCATTTCAAACACTCAAATATTTTATGCAGTGCTTTAGAAGCATCACTACATTCACCTGTTCTTCAAGTTAATAAAATTCGCCTGGAAATGCAGCTATAAGCATCTTAGAAATGCCACAGGCTAATAAAACCCTCCCAAACTACCCTCTGCAATCTAATGTATTTCATAAGAAAAAGAGAGAGTAAAGTAATGAAGTGGAATGACCTTTCCTAGAAATGTCTGTATGCATATTAATGGTAATCATGTATCTTCACAGCCAAGAGCAACTGGATTTGTGTTCACAATTGCTATGGAGTCACATAAAATACCTTTGACAGCAACAGAACTTTTATGTTTACAGAACGGAAATGGCAACTTCAGGTTTCTCTTAATTATGTCCATTGCCTTGTACGCAGGTTTAACATCACTAAAAGGCAAAAACTTCAAGAAAATACGTGGATTGAAAATATGTGGGATTTTATCCAGAATATCAAAATCCATAAAGCAACAGCTGGCTTTAACAATGCAGTTTGATCTGGGGGCACACTTTCACTCATCCTGAAAGAAAGCAATTAGAAAATCTGAAGTGGCAATTTGGAAATGGAATGCATGTTTCCGGTTGGAGAATGGACACAGGTTGGAACATGGGTCCTTCAGCAGTCTAATGCACTCAGCTTCTGTATTGCCTTGTGATTTAAGCAGCTTATAACATCATTGAATTGGCACACTTGTACTGTATAAATGCAATAATAAGTCAGCAACCGTGACTAGTGATGACAGGCCTGTGACTAGTACTGTGCCTCAGAGGTCAGTGCTGGGCCCATTGCTGTTTGTTATCTATATCAACAATTTGGATGAGAATGTGCAAGGCATGATCAGTAAATTTGCAGATGACACTAAAATAGGTGGCACTAAAACAGAAAATGCTAGAAAATCTCAGCAGGTCTCAGAGGTTGGAGAAACTTGGTTTGTTCTCACTGGAACGATGGAGATTGAGGAGTGACCTGATAGAAGTGTATAAGATTATGAGGGGCATGGACAGAATGGATAGTCAGAAGCTTTTTTCCCAGGGTGTAACAGTCAATTACTAGGGGGCATAGGTTTAAGTGCGAGGGGCAAGGTTTAAAAGAGATGTACGAGGCAAGTTTTTTTTTACACAGAGGGTGGTGGGTGCCTGGAACTCGCTACCAGGGGAGGCAGTGGAAGCAGATACGATAGTAACTTTTAAGGGGCGTCTTGATAAATACATGAATAGGATGGGAATAGAGGGATATGGTCCGCAGAAGGGTTGGGGTTTTAGTTAAGTCGGGTAGCATGGTCGGTGCAGGCTTGGAGGGCCAAAGGGCCTGTTTCTGTTCTGTAATTTTCTTTGTTCTTTGTCCAACAGCATCTGTGGGGAGAGAATAGAGCCAATGTTTCGAGTCTAGACGACCCTTCATCAGAGCTCTACAGAGCTCAATAATACCATAGACAGTGAAGAAGGTTATCAAAAGTTGCAACAAGATCTTGATCAGCTGGGGAAGTGGGCCGAGAAATGGCAAAATAAGTTCAATACAGATAAGTGTATGTGTTGCATTTTGGAAAGTCAAATCAAGGTAGGACTTTCACGGTGAATGGTAGGACCTTAGGGAGTATTGTGGAACAGAAGGACCTTGGAGTTCAGGTGCATGGTTCTCTAAAGGTGGAGTCACAGGTAGATAGGGCAGAGAAGGCGGCTTTTGGCATGTTGGCCTTCATCAGTCAGGGCATTGAGTATAGAAGTTGAGAAGTTATGTTGCAGTTGTACAGGACGTTGGTGCGACTGCACCTGGAGTATTGTGTTCAGTTTTGGTTGCCTTGCTATGGGAAAGATGTTATTAAACTGGAGAGAGTGTAGAAGAGATTTACAAGGATGTTGCCAGGACTCAAAGGACTGAGTTATTGGGAGAGATTGGACAGGCAAGGACTTTTTCCTTTGGAGCGTCGGAGCCTGAGGGGTGACCTTATAGAGGTGTATAAGATCATGAGAGGCATAGATAAGGCGAATGCACTCAGTCTTTTTCTCAGGGTTGGAGAATCGAGAACTAGACGACATAGGTTTACATTAAGAGGAGAAAGAATTAATGGGAACCTGAACAGCAACTTTTTTTACACAGAGGGTGGTACGTATGTGGAATGAACTGCCAGAGGAAGTGGTTGAGGCAGCGACATTGACAACATTTAAAAGGCATTTGGGCAGATACATGGATAGGAAAGGTTTAGAGGGATATGGGCCAAATGCAGGCAAATGGGGCTAGCTTGGATGGGCATTTTGGTTGGCATGGACCAGTTTGGGCCGAAGGGCCTGTCTCCATGCCATAGATTCTGTGATTCTACAGTTCTATGAACCAACAGTCCATTTGTGCTCTGCGTAACCCAGTGGATTGTGACAAGTGACGAATATAAAATGCTGCCACAAATGTATGAATTTCAGAGCAGAGAGGCTGAATATTGTTGAAGCCATCAAAAAGAACCCTATAGCGTTAACTCAGTGCTTTTCACGGGCATTCGGCCTCTGATATTCGGGTAAGCGTTCTCCAAGGCGGCCTTCGCGACACACGACAGCGCAGAGTCGCGGAGCAGAAACTGATAGCCAGGTTCCGCACACACAAGGACGGCCTCAACCGGGATATTGTGTTTATGTCACACTATTTCACATAAATATTTCTGCTTTTTTCCTCCTGAGTCTTTATCATGCGATCCTAGAATCAGAATTTATGTCACACTATTTGTAACTCCCACAGTTGCGTGGACCTGCAGAGTTTCACTGGCTGTCTTGTCTGGAGACAATACACATCTTTTTAGCCTGTCTTGATGCTCTCTCCACTCCCATTGTTTTGTTTCTTAAAGACTGGATTAGTTGTAAGTATTCGCATTCCAACCATTATTCATGTAAATTGAGTCTGTGTCTTATAAGTTCTGTTTGTGAACAGAATTCCCACTCACCTGAAGAAGGGGCTCAGAGCCTCGAAAGCTTGTGTGGCTTTTGCTACCAAATAAACCTGTTGGACTTTAACCTGGTGTTGTTAAACTTCTTACTCTTTTCAAAATAGACAGATTTAATACAAAGCTTGAGGATAATTGAAACATTACAAGGTTTCTCATTGCATTTCTTTGTTGCACTGTATTTTGTAGTAATTATACTGCAATTGCATGTAATTGTAAGTAAGTTAGTTGTTCTAGCCTATTAAATCTGATTAGAATTTTCATTTCTGTCATTGTAAAGAGAACGCCTTGATTTGGATGAAAGTATTCTTAAATCCAGTCCATGTCAATTCTTATTCAGCTTTGCAAAGCTTAAGTTAAGAAATATATATCTTCTGGGTCATTGTGAAAGATTACACCATGAAACTACAGTATTAGCAGAAACAAATTCTATAAAAGATCAAAACTGTAAATCATCTAAGAGCTTATTCCAAATTTCCCAAGTTAACAAATAAAATTTAAGAGTACATAGAGTAAACTTTTACACTAAAGCTAATTTTCGAAAACTCACAATTCTTGAGACGAGACAATATCCACTGACAACAAATTTATGTCAAGAAAATTTCACATTGTAAATAAACTACATGGACACACTTTGAATACATTATTTGAGATTATGTTGGCAAATGAATGATAGAATGAATAAATCAGGACAGTAAGAAGTCTCATAACACCAGGTTAAAGTCCAACAGGTTTATTTGGTATCACGAGCTTTCGGAGCGCTGCTCCTTCATCAGGTGAGTCACTTTGTCAAGCTTTGACAAAGAGTCATCTGGACTCGAAGCATCAGCTCTTTTCTCTCCTTACAGATGCTGCCAGATCAACTGAGATTTTCCAGCATTTTCTCTTTTGGTTCCACACTTAATCACCTTTGTTCCATAATCTGTGACACGTTTATCCAACAAAAATGTTCATTTCAATTTTGAAATTTCAATTGGTCAAACATCCACAGGTATCATATTCCAGACTTCCACTACCCTTCGTGCCAAAAAATAGTTGCTGATTTCATTCTCAGATGACCTGCTGCCTTACGATTATGCTGCCCTTTTCTGAATTTCCTCGTCATTGTTTCTTTGCATCTACTCTAACAAATCCCTTCATCAGTTTAATGACCGTGTTATTATATATTAACCGCACTTCAATCACCACAAAAATATCTTGTGCCATAAATGGACTTTCAGCAAAATCAATTCCATCATCCATTTCCCCCCAATACTCAAGTCATGTCAATCATGTGTCAACTCTCAGTGAGTACCTTCATACATTGCTTCAAACACTTAACGTATCTAGGCTTGGATAAAAGAAGAAAAAATTGAACTCTGAAGGATTTAGAACCACAGTGACAGTGAGCTTCACATTCTGCTGATGTTGTCAACGTTAACATGCAAAAGGCATTTAACATCATGACATACAAAGGAATATATGACCACAGATTACTAATGAAGTCTAAACGCATTTAGTTGGAGGAAAAATAATTGTTAAAGAACTGTGAAGAGTGGTAATTATTTAATAAAGAATTGCAATATGGTATTAAGATTGATAGATTGTCAACTCTACATGTATTTTGCATTGTAGGCTGCATTACATTTACATTACAAAAGGAAATAAGCTGTCATCATTCTACATTACTGGGGTGCGAAAGAATGTTTTTGAAGTATTTCTGAAAACGTGATACGTTAGACAAATATTTTAAAATAATCTAAACCAGATATTGCAACACTGTGCTTAATCCACCAAAATAATTGCTTTGTTTACTATACTGCCTGGGATAACACGTTTCACTGTTGAAGTAGAGTGTATGCCAAGTATTTTAATGCTAGAATTGCAGATATATTTGAGTCTATGTAAATGTGATTGACTATTATATAAATGACCCAAACATTGAGAATTATGCATGTTATAATAAAACAAAAACATATATTTAGACAAGTTAAACAATAAAATTATTACTACTTGGTTAGAAACAGCTTTGGAAAACACTAATTGGCAGTATAATGGAATTTTAGATCTATACCATAATAGTTTGCCTGTGGAATACACACTTGGGCATGAAATTTCATTTCCCAGTTGGGAACACAGAGTTATCATCTCCCAAAACGATGCCAATCTTTGCCACTACTCCATGTTTAAATCTCTAATCAGGTTTCCACAACGGCCGCTGCTTTGAAAATGGCTCAAATCAAACGTGGCTGTGACTGCAATACACAATACCTCATCCTTCCCAACATGGTTTGACATTCCTGATCATGCCATACTCCTAAAACACCCACTCGGTTGTTCAACTGAAGGGTCCCCTCACCTGCTTCCACTCTACTGAGCCAGATGTAGCCAGAGAATCACCTGCCTTAGCTTTAATTCCCATTATGCACAATAACC
The DNA here is from genome assembly GCF_964213995.1 of Mustelus asterias. NCBI lineage: Eukaryota > Metazoa > Chordata > Chondrichthyes > Carcharhiniformes > Triakidae > Mustelus > Mustelus asterias. The sequence continues at coordinate 43,561,431 of NC_135803.1, forward strand.
ACTAGAATCCTCCAAGGATATATCTTTGTACACATCCTATTTCTCATCTACATGCAAGACCTCAACAAAATCATTTGAAGACATGACATTAGCTCTACCTCACTGCCTCCTCCCACAACCACTTCACTGACTCTATGTTGTCAGGTGACTTGTTGACGTCCGGTCCTGTATTAGCCACAATTTCCTCTAGTCAAACATAAGGAAGACCACTGGCGATACCTATGGCCCCTGCCACAACCTCTGTTTCTGCTGCACCTGAAATATTACGCCAATGCTTTTCAACTCACAAATGACCCAAAGAAACTGTCAGCAGGAACCTTGGAAACCAGAGTCTACTGCTTCCTTCTTAGATACCTTACCACTGCACATGCAACAATGGGAGTTCCAGCTGCTAATGAAACGTTGTCTCAGAATTAGACTGAGCCTTGTGTTTCCAAACTGGACAGAAAGGGTACGGACCAGCCAAGACACTCAGAAATCATAATACAGCCTGAAACTTTATGCTGTATATGTGAGAAACTTTGGTAGTGGACTAAGTTGGACCACAGGAATTGTCTCTGAGATGGACCCCTTTCATACCAAGTAGATGTGGCCCACTTGAGGAGTAGAGAGAGACCCCAGCAGTCAGCGTTGCCATCAAGAAACATTTTCAAACGCATAAGCATTGAAGTACCTGATTGACTTGCTACAGACATAACTGATGCCTCATTCTAAGGTTGTGGAAAGGGTGGCACGGTAGCACAGTGTTTAGCTGCCTCACAGTACCAGGGACCAGGATTCAATTCCGGCCTCGGTGACTGTGTGGAGTTTGCACAGGTTTTCTCCAGGTGCTCTGGTTTCAAGTTTATTCATTAGTGTCACAAGTTGGTTTACATTAACATCGCAACGAAGTTACTGTGAAAATCTCCTAGTCGCCATACTCCGGTGCCTGTTCGGGTACACTGAGGAAGAATTTAGCATGGCCAATGCACCTAACCAGCACTTCTTTCGGACTGTGGGAGGAAACCGGAGTGCCCGGAGGAAACCCACACAGATACGGGGAGAACGTGCAAACTCCACACAGACAGTGACCCAAGCTGGGAATTGAACCCGGGTCCCTGACTCTGTGAGGCAGCAGTGGTAACCACTGTGTCACTATAGTTTCCTCCCAAACTCCAATGTTGTGTGGGTTAGGTTGATTGGCCATGGTGAATTGCCCCTCAGTGTCAGCAGGATTAGGAGGGTAAATATGTGAGGTCACGGTGATAGGGCTTGGGTGGGATTGTTGTTGGTGTAGGCTCGATGGACCGAATGGTCTCCTTCTGCATTATAGGGATTCTATGATTCTGCATTAAAGCAAATGCTTGTGCCAATAGAAGTACCCGTTATCACAGTTCCTGTTAACATCAGTCCTGTGGAAGCATCTCAAACTATGGAATTACGCCACAGTACCAGAAACAGAAAACTTCCTCAAAAACCTGGTACATAGTTCTTGAACCTAAGTATATTTTGTGTGTAATTAGAATTCAGAACTAAGTACAAATGTCATTATTTCTCAGATTTTGGTATTGTTTTCTATTTACTTGCATAAAGTAATTTGGTAAATAAGGATTGTAAAAAGGAATTAAAGGGGGATGAATGTGGGGATTGTCACTTTAAGACCAGCCTTGCTGAGTAAGGGCCAGAAAGTCTAAACAACCATTCAACACCGAGCATGAGGAATCTCTATAAAAGGGGGAGTTTTCCTGAGTGTACTATGAAGTAGATCAAAGTATGCAGCTAATGAAGCAACCTCGTTATCAAGGTGCACGTTCACAGATTTCATTAGTGAACACAAAAGGTATTTATTAATGGAATTGTACAGAAGCTGCAATGCTGTAACTAGCTCTCAAAAAGTCTCTTTCCCTAAGCGAACTCCAGCCACTGGGGTGATTCCCCATTCTGAGTCCCCATTGGTCACCCAGACCAGGTGACCCCTTCTCTACTGTTTTACCCTTAAAGGGATAATCACCACATCCCTCCCCCTTTAACTCTTTTATACAATCTTCAATAACTAATTTACATAGTCCTAAATTCTAACTAAGCATTATGTACATGAGTTGGACAATTATTTCTTGACAACTTGATTTCTTCAAGCCAATTGCAGCTGAGAGTCCAGATCCTTCACCCATCACTATTATTACATTACAGCTGGATAGGATATTTTCCATCGTGTACAGGAACCATTGTGTGCCTTTTATTTCAACCGTTTCTGCCGCATAAGTCTTCAACTTGTCAGAAGTGCTCTACAAGTTCAATGGCTGGACTCTCTCTCTTAGGTACTAAAATATATATTCGCTGATGCCCCAGTATCCATTTCCAGCTTAAGAGGTTTCCCATTTATCCAGAATGATACAATAATAGGGTCCATCTTGTCTGTTTTTAGATTAAACAGAGAGTGAATACCAGAATCATTGGTGCTCTTACACATTGTATACTTGTAACATCTCGGATGATCAATTACTCAGCGATCTTGACTTAGCTCTGCACTGTTTTATCAAATGCCCTCTTTTGTGACAATGAAATCACCCAACCTCCTTAAACTGACATGATTCAGGAATGTGGTTGCCTTCACATTGGTAACATTTAAGCATTACTTACTGGTTGCCGATTCTGTACCTTTTTGTTTTGTTGGTGGCTGAAATTGTTTTCCTTTACGCTGCTGCTTCAGCAGGTTTGGCACCATGGCTGGCTGCAGGCTCCTGCCTCAACTGATGAATGGATCCATTTTGTATGCTTGGCAGCTCTTGTGCACCTTTTTCAGTGCTTTCTATGGCCAGCGCTATGTCCATTGCTCATTTCAATTTTATGTCAAACTCTATAAGCAATCTTCATTGAATAGCATTGTTCAGGGAACAGACTAACCTGTCCCATAACATGTCATTGAGGGTGACTCCAGAATCACAATACTCCGATAATTGCCTCAGTTTAGAATGTAAGTCATGATCGATTTGCCTAGGGCTCTCGGCCTCAAATCAAATTTGAATCTCAGGAGCGCGACTGATGGTTGAGGTTGCAACTGAGCCTTCACTAAATCCAGAAGCTCACTAAATCGTTTGGAGTTGAGCACGCTTGGGGCTGCAAGATTTCAAATAAGGTTATAGATTAGATTTCCACAAGCACTTAGGAGAATTGCTTTGCATTTTGCCTCCTCTCCTATTTTGTTTCCATGGAGATAATACCCATGGCATTCAATGTATTATCTAATTCTCCATGGAGAACAGGTGAATTTGCCCAAAGAAAGACATTCTGGTGAGTACTTTTTTTTCCTCAGACTCTGATTAAAACAGGATACCAACAGATGTTAGGCCAGAGACCGTGTCCAGATAATTTTTCCTTGTCACACTTTCACAGACTTCATGAGTAAACATTAATAAGAATTATACAGCAACCGCATGACAGTAGCTAGCTCCCAAAATATCTCTTTGCCTAAGAGAACTCCCCCCACTGGGGTGATTCCCCACTCTCTGTCCCCATTAGTCACTCAGACTAGGTGACTCTTACTCTGGTGTATTTCCCTTAAAGGGACAATCACTACACCTGAAAATAAAGTTTATTTTTAAACTTAAGAAGCCCCTAGGAGTTCATCTTCACACAGCCACTGTCTCAGACTACACCAGACTGTTCACATCCACAGTATACTGTTTGCCCTGAGCTGAGAGGACATAGAACTAGAAACTCAGCTTAGGTACAAACTAATTACTGTATTTATCAGCAGTCTACTTCCACCTCTGCAACATTTTTCCATGTTCATCCAAACTGAGCCAATCTGCTGCTGAAGTCGTCCTTTTGTCCAGCTTCCACTCTCTATAATCTTAATCCGAAGCAAAATCTAGCTGCTTATATCCCAACAAGTCCTGTTCACCATCACCATGTACTTCTAGTCCAATACTTCAAATTTAAATGTTAATTCTAGTGCTCCAATCTTTCAATGATCTCACCCTTTCTGATCTCTGTAATATCCTCCATGCCACCAACAGTCTGAGAATTCTGCATTCTCGCAAATCTTCTCTCTCAAGCTCTCTCAGCATTCGTCTTGCACATCTTTGGACTGTGGGAGGAAACCAGAGCACCCGGAGGAAACCCATGCGCACACAGGGAGAAGATGCAAACTCCACACAGACAATCACCCAAGGCTGGAATCGAACCCGGATCCCTGGCGCTGTGAGGCAGCAGTGCTAACCACTGTGCCTCCATGTCGCCCTAAAATGCTTTAAATAAAAAGCGGAATCACAAAGATAAAAAAAAAGGAAACTTTTGCCCAGTTTTCAAAATCACAAATGGAATACTGATGAGAACTGGATTTTTCTGCATTTTGACAATGTCTGGTTCAGTCTCCCACAGCGGGTCCTGAAGCTCATTAATCCATGTAACTGCTGTATAACATGCTCATCAATGTCAGTCTTTCCTTACATTGTACAAAGGTTTTATCATCTTGAGCGATAAAAGATTTAAGCAGTTTCTTTGCAGCAGGCTTCATTTTCATTTCTCACAATTACAAAGGCGGGTGTCACTTTTCAGGATATTTTGATTATTTTTCTACAGATAGGATTTGAAAATAAGAATTACCATTGTTCTTTCAAACAAAGCATGTTCATTTAAGTGTTTTTTTTCCAAAAAAGGTCGCTAGACGATTAGAAGTTCATCCGCTGAATGGAAGTTGTGTTTTTCCAGAAATGAAACAGTTCGTAATTTATTGCTTGTCCAGGTGATTGAAACATCTCTCATGCACAGGGTATCAGAAAGTCCTTTCAACCTGTCTGTCAAGCAATGAACAGAGCGAAGCTTTCCGAACAAAAATCTAGGAGTCAGGCTTTTAAACAAACAGCTGCAAAAACGTCAGCCAGGTTCGCAGAGATATAGACAGAGTTCAGGCATTATATCTAATCCTAGCAAGACAACCTCCTGGTGTGGAGCAGTGCAGCATGCGTTATTGTTCACATTATAGGGTAGATGGTCCAGTTGAACAAAGCAAATTTGATCGAATCTGTTGGCTTGTCTGTTCAGCCACTTTAAAATAAAGCAGCTTAAATGATTCTGACCAAGCCTCATCTCACCAGGTGCCTGCATTAAGATGCTCAGACGACTTCTGGCAGTGACTGGAATCACTGAACCAGAGAAGGTATTCACAGCAGATCCAAATTGTAACAGTGGGAATCAAAACAAATGGCAAGAGAGGGAGACCCTTTCACAATGTAAATTCACAAGTTAAGCGAAGAGCAATCGAAGAATTTTTCTTTTCATTTGGAAGCGCACAAAGTAACATTTTAAAATTGAAGAGGAACAAAATGAATTACACAATTCTTACTTATGTATCAAAACTAAAAGGAGTTTGCCCATTGCATCAGATGGATTATTGACCATGTTACCTTTTTTGTACAATTTTTGTCTTTCCTGAAACTGCTATTTCATTTCAAATAAATCACCTAAATGAGAGTGAAGATTAAAATTGTAACTTGTTATAAAGCCATGCTTTATATCATTAATGACTTTATGTGTGGGATTTTACAGCCTCGCTCGAGCGAGACCAGAAATTCCCGCCCGAGGTCAGCGGACATTTCCGTTGTTCGCCCCTCGCCTGCTCCGATTCCATGGCGGGCGAGGCGGTAGAATTCCGGCGTATGTATTTACTGGCTGAAAACCACTGATTGAGTTTTAAAAACATGAAACAGCAGTTTCTAAGATGGTTGAACATTTGCTTGACTGAGCCTCACAAATTCCAAAGCCATTACAACAGAGTCAACCTTTCTAGAAAACCCATCAGAAACAATAACCTTGAAGGAAAGCGTATGGACCACATTCTAACACATTCACAAAGCATTAGGTGTCAGCGGCTCAATGAAGTCTGACAGAGAAAGAAATTCACCCAGCCATAATCTAATCATGTAAACAATGGACTTGGAATTCACCAGCTATGACCATGTCTAAAACTGGTCAGTTGCAAAGAGAAGGTCATATAACAAGCCAACGAAAGGTTTTTTTTGTGTTGAAGAAACCACTTTTCTCCAGGCCACAAGATAGAAGCAGAGTAGATGCCAAAAATCTGGCCCTCTAAGCGGGCCACTCTTTTCTCACTATCCAGCCTACAAATTTGATCCTTGTTTGCTGTTCGACTGCCCACACATTTCTGGCAACATTTTAAGAATCAGCCCAGCAGCTGCTGATTCCATAAGATGAGGTACAAATCATACAGCAACATATTTAAATAATCCTGATGTTGAATTGAGAGGAACCATCAAGCTCAGCCGGAAACCATCCAAGTCATCAGTCTACAAGACCCATATACCTTTAACTTCAATTGGATATTAAAAAGAGGGCTTAATCTATCCTTCCACTCTATAACTTGTGTGTACATCCATGTGTGTGCATCCATGTGTGTGCAAGAGCCTTGAATGTATGTGTGTAAAAGAGCATTTTAATTTTATTAGACTTGGTTAAATACAGTTAATATTATTCTCTTTTCTTGCTTTCAAGGAAACCTGTCTGCGCATGTCTTAGTAAGGAGTCTAACAACACCAGGATGAAGTCCAACGGGTTTATTTGGTAGCAAACGCCACTAGCTTTCGGAGCGCTGCTCCTTCGTCAGATGGAGTGGAAATCTGCTCTCAAACAGGGCACAGAGACACCTCGCCATCTGATGAAGGAGCAGCGCTCCGAAAGCTAGTGGCGTTTGCTACCAAATAAACCTGTTGGACTTTAACCTGGTGTTGTTAGACTCCTTACTGTGTTTACCTCAGTCCAACGCCGGCATTTCCACATCATGTGTTTGTCTTATACAGTCACGGCACACAGACAATTAAACATCACTGAATTGGCAAACACAGCCTTTAAAAAAAACACGTTGTGGTCAAATGAGAAGTAGGGAAAGACGGGAGCCATTCTACCCTTCCACACCTGACTTAACAGGACAATTCCAACAGATTGGGGTGAGTTAATTTCAACTAAATTGTCATCTTTGGAACCTATTCTAACACACACAAATCAGCATGTCACAACTAAGAACACCACTTGCCCAGCAGTAATGCCATTGTTTGCCATTTGTTATACGCACCAAGTACTCATTTACTCATTACAATCTCCATATAACAGTACATTTTTGCAAAAGGTATTATAGTCAATGCACATCCAGGAAGAAGGCAACAATTCTGCACAGAAAGACTGGAAACAGCATGATCTTGGCAAGCCCGTTTCCACTGCCAAGTACAGATATGCTTATACAGCTTTATGCATATTCTTTTGCCTTTGACTTTAAAGAGAGACCATTAAACTTTACATTCTGATGACGATTTCAACTTCATCATTCCTCAAAGAGATCAATCAAGAAAATGAGATTTTTTAAAAGTAAAACCAAGCCACACATATACAAGATCTGCAAGATTTAACATTTGAATTAAGGCACTGTTATCACTGTTCTTTCAAACATGTGCCTCAAAAGCGCCAACAGTTTTAACTTCAGAGGTCAAAATTCAACCAAATTACCAGTTAAACACATGAACAAGACATTGAAAATGAACAAGCATCCAAGTATCACACTTGATAACATGGATATAACTGTCTCCAAAAGTGGACTTTATTTGAAAAGCGGCACAGTGGTTAGTACTGCTGCCTCACAGTGCCAGGGACCCGGGTTCGATTCCCGGCTTGGGTCACTGTCAGTGCGGAGTCTGCTCGTTCTCCCCATATCTGCGTGGGTTTTCTCTGGGGCTCCGGTTTCCTCCCACAGTCCAAAGATGTGTGGGTTAGGTGGGTGGATTGGCCATGCTAAAATTGCCCCTTGGTGTCAGGGAGACTAGCTCGGGTAAATGCATGGGATTATGGGGATAGGGCCTGGGTGGGATTGTGGTCAGTGCAGACTCGATGGGCTGAATGGCCTTCTTCTGCAATGTAGGATTCTATCACCAATGATGAGCTCTTTCCACATGCAAACAGGGATTTGTTGCAAAGACTAATAGGAGATGAGGATTATACAATTATTCTCACACAATATACTCCTTTTTCTCAGCTACATTATAAAGAGTTTCAAAATAACAAGCCAACTCATATCAAATAAGTGCAGGGAATAATTTTAAAATCAGCACTAGCTCAATCCAGAAAACAGATCCCGAATTAATTGATGGAATGGTGAAAAATAGCTTCACCAAGGAGAAACATGACCATAACGTTTTAAAATTTATTTATTAGTGTCGCAAGTAGGCTTACATTAACACTGAAGTTACTAGTCGCCACCTGTTCGGATACATTGAGGGAGAATTTAACATGGCCAATGCACCTAACCAGCACAACGTTTGGACTGTGGGAGGAAATCGGAGCACCCGGAGGAAACCCATGCAAACATGAGGAGAACATGCAGGCTTCACACAGACATTGACCCAAGTGGGACCCGAACCCAGGTCCCTGGCGTTGTGAGGCAGCACTGCTAATCACTGCACCACCCACATCATCAGAGGGAAAGATTAAAACATTATATCCGGCAAGTTGAAATGCTGTACATTCATAAATATCTATATTTATTAACAAAGTAACTTTTGGAACAATATCAGTTCAAAAATAATTATTTTTACTTACCTCCCTCTCACTGCCTCTCCTGCTGGCCAACCCTCTCACTCAGCAAATCCCTCTCCTGCACCCCTCCTCACTTATTGCTTCCATCTCCCAAATAGTCACTGTGAGTGAGAGCTTGGGAGAGATGCTGCAAGAGCGAGGAGGGCTTGGGAAAGGGAGAGCATGCTACAGCTGGAGCATTGGGGTCAGGGGGACCGATGAATGGGTGAGTTGGGAAGGAGTCATGTGATCAGGAGGCGCTGGGGGGGGGGGGGGGGCATGCAAACAAGAGGGTTGGGAAGAGAGATGGAGAGAGAAGGGGTCAGGGAGGGGGGTGCGAGTAGGAGGCTCAAGGAGGGGAAGGAGAGTGGGACAGTCTGGGAGGGAGGCGGCAAACAGGAAGGTTGAGGAAGGAAGCGGCAAGCACAAGGTTGGGAAGCAGAAAAGAGTCAGTTAATAAGCCAACTGGGTCACCTGTTGCTGTGTTGGCCCCAGCAAGGACAAAAACTAAAGCAGAAAACCCAACTCTAAATGCACACAACAGGCCCAGTGTAAGTGATGCTAACGCAGAACTACACTGAATGAGACATCTTCAATTGGGAACTTAATGTAAATGCAATACTACTTGCATCTGTCTCTGTTCCAACCTATTTCTGTCTGTCACCCTTTCCCTGTGTCTCCTTCCTCATCCTGTCACAAGCCTCATTGAAAAATGCTTGTAATATTCATTGATATGTGTCTGTTAATTTGTTCTGTGTGCTGTTTGTCAAATCCAGGTGCGGTTCCAGAGAAATAGGAACTAAACAGAGAAGCAGCTGGGAACAGGTGTGCAGACGTTTTAAAAGCACTGTAAATAAAGCTCCTGTTTAGACATAGACACTGGTGCGTTATCCTAAGATGCATAAAACACAACTGTGCCTTCTCAAACTAACCTGATATACAAGAAACCAAATTCTGAGGCAAAATTTGCTCATTTCCCCTGACAATCAACTTAGCTAACTTTGAAAAACATAAAAGTTGATACTGTGGACCAACTTTAATTTATATGATGACATAACACTTCCATCAAGATGATAAGAAATAGGAACAAGACCAGGTCATTTGACCCATTGAACCTGCACCACCATTCAATAAGATTATGGCTGATCTGATTACAACCTCAACTCCACTTTTCTGCCTGTCCCCCATAACCCTCGACTTCCATATGGATCACATCTGTCTGTATCAGCCTCAAATATATTCAATGACCCAGTCTCCATGCTCTCTGTGGAAGAAAATTACAAAGACTAACGAGCCTCAGGGAAGAAATTCCTCCTCATCTCCATCATCAATGGGAAATCCCCTAGTTCTAGATTCTCTAAAGGGAAACACCTTCTCAGCATTGATCCTGTCAAACCCCTTCAGAATTTTATATGTTTCAATCAGATCACCTCTCATTCTTCCAAACCTCAATGAGTATAAATCCAACCTGAGCAACCTTTCCTCATATGAGAAGACTCTTCATTCCAGGAATCAGCCTGGTGAACATTCTTTGAATGCAAGTAAGTCATTCCTTAATTTGGAAGACCAAACCATTCACAGTGATCTCTGTGCAATCCTACTAATGCCCTGTCCAGTTGTAGCAAGACTTTGCTACTTTAATACTCCACCCCCCATTTAATAAAGGCTAACATTCGATTGGCCTTCCTAATTACTTGCTGTATCTGCATGTTAACTTTTTCTGATTCTTGTGCAAGGACATTTAGATTCCTCTGTACACCAGCATTCTGAAGTTTCTCTCTAAAGTGTGTTTAAACAATATTCTATTTTTCTATTCTTCCGGGTTAATTAGATAAGCATTTAGAAATGTCAATCCAACATCGCAGGTGTCACCTCTTGAAATCGTAGAATCCCTACAGTACAGAAGGAGGCCATTCGGCCCATCGAGTCTGTACCGACCACAATTCCACCCAGGCCCCATTCCCATAACCCCACACATTTACCCTATAAATCCCCCTAACACTAAGGGCAATTTAGCATGGCCAATCAACCTAACCCGCACATCTTTGGACTGTGGGAGGAAACTGGAGCACCTGGAGGAAACCCACACAGAAATGGGCAGAACGTACAAATTCCGCACAGACAGTGACCCAAGCCGGGAATCGAATCTGGGTCCATAGTGCTGTGAGGCAGCAGTGCTAACCACTGTGCCACCCCCAAATCTAAGGATCCCAAATTATAGAACACTTTTGCATCATAGGCAAGCAGCAAATAAAGTAAACTGGAACAAGTCAAGAAGGTAGACTTAGCTTTCAATGAGAAAAGCCACCATGTTTCCAACACATGCTTATTTCAAATCATACAAAGAGTCAACTTTTGGCATATTGCCAGATGGACTTTCATGGATTTGGTGATCCTGTGGGGATTTAAACAGAAGCCAGTACCTTGCACGGTCATTTTTCTGGCACTACCCTACAAATGGCCAGATTTATTGAACTTGCCATAGCTTTGGTATTCAGTCTTTGGATTGCCCATCCAATTATCTACCATACCCATCACAAGTTATTATTCAGAGAGATGATTGGTTGATTAGGCTGAAAGATACTCACCAGATCTCCAGTGATCTTCTGAGCTATTTAGAAGAAAATGGGCACACAGAAGCTGAAGAGTGTATAATTGGCAAAAGAAAAACACGTGGATATTGGACTCCATCAGAAGCTGAAAGTATTAGGTGGACACAGCACAGCAGTTCTACTCTCCTAGATCCTCACAGTGATGTTAAGCTTCAGTGGAGCCAGGTAATTCAAAAGGGGATCAGTGCCTGAAGAAATGACAAACCCCCATAGAGGCAGGAATAGATTTAAAATGCTAGAAATGGTGTGTAGAGAAATGGAAGCATTTATGAGGAGAGCTCAATAGGCTTTATCAGAGGAAAGAAACATGGCGCACCGGAGCGATTAAAAAAGGAACACCCAAGAGAAGTGAAATATAAAAGAGAGAACATTCAAACGTAGCAGCATTGAAAGGAAGAGGATCCAAGAGAGGTATAATATAAAAGGGAGCACTTGCCAGCAGTAAATGTAAAAAGAGCATCTTGAGTAAAGTAAATTTATAGCTTAACATCCTATGCCCAAGACGACTACTCCAGTTAACATTGAGTAATCTACAGAGAACCCTTACAGTGCAAGGAGCCATATGGTGTCTGTGTGTAAATCAATGGCACAAGTCAAACACTGACTAATGGCAGCTCTGTCACATACTCCATGAGCTGCCTTTCTCTGAGGAATGTGTATTTATTTCAGTGTAGCTATAGGGTCAAATACTATCTCTCTCACAGTTTCAACTGTCCCTTGCAGACCAAAGCATAGTTCCAAGCGTAGACAAGAGGGTAGAAGAAACTATTTAAGGATACCTCAGCTGCCAGGCAACAAATGCTGAACACAGGACAGCACCACACAGCATGTCAAATCTACCTGATTATCTAAGACAGTGATCATGTTGATTTCTGTGAATCCTTCACATCAGGAGATTACTGCAGTAATTAGCAACAATTTACCTAAAATTCCAATGTTTACTGCACCTACAGACACCATTTCATGCGTAAAAAAGCTTTCTGGGGTACACAGAATTTCAGACTACGTAGCATTGCTCAATTATTTAAGAGAAAATCAAGCAGGGCATCCAGATAGTTCAAATGGATCATTCACTTTGGAGAAAACAACTTTGGGCATTCTTTATAACTCTCAATCTACATCTTACCCTTTCATAGATGACATACCCAACTGCTTCATCAATAAATTAAAAACATGGGCCAGAACTTTATGCTCTTCTGCAGTGGGTTCTTAGGCAGGGGGCAGGAGTGTAAAATCACAGGGAAGGGATTCGCTTCGGATCCTCGTCGACACAGCCTTGCAGTGATTTTTCACTGGGGCAGGCAAGGCCTCAGACGGTAAGCCAGTCTTTGCCCCAGTTGAAGCCCTTAAGTGGTCAATTAATGGTGATTTAGTGACCATTTATTTCACGCCTTGCCTGAATTTTAGGGCAGTGGGTAGATTGAAGCTCTGTGGGAGAAACCCAAAAATAAAGTTAGATCTTGGAGAGGGGTGTCTCCATCATTAGCCCCCTCCAGACTGAAGTCACCCACCCTTTAAGGTCCAGTGACCTCCAAACCTCCTTTCCCCACCTGGCCTATTCCTCAAGAGCCTTATCATTTCTTCCCTCCCCACCCTGGGAACCTTACACTCAGCTGGACTTCCAGGTCCCGGAACTTGGTCTCAGACAGCTCTATGCAGTTCCTCTTCAGGCCACTGCAGCGCTATTGCTGCAGGGACGAGAGAGCTGCCAACCAATCAGATTGGCCACCAGCTCTCCAAGGCAGGACCTGCTCCTGAGTGAGGGGCAGAATTACCAGCTACTACCAATCAATGCTCATTTGAGCATAGATTGGCTGCAGAGTAGCCAGTGCTAGTGGGGATGGGTTCCCACCAACTTTTTAGATGGTGGGTCCAAGCCCCGGCTATCCTAAAAACTCAGGCCATAGTCTTTCACAGAATAGTTTCCAAGCAGAATAATTCGATTGTAAAAAACTATCACAATACTTAGGACAAAGATGAAAACATATGTTGATGAAAAACACCAGATCCAACTTAAATATTGGTGACAATGCCCCAGTTATAAGTTGCATGATCTATTAGTTCATAGAAGCCAATCACCCTGCTCTAATGCACAAACGTACATCCATTTCATTAACTCAAAGACCTTCCTATCAGATGATTTGAAGAAATCAGTAGGGGGCGATCTTACTGGCTCGTCATGCCGGTCAATTGGCGATATGAGCCGGTAAGATTGGGCGAGAGGCGAAAAACCAGGTTCGTGCCCATTTCTCAGCTCTTGCAATGATACTGGCTCAGTTTTGCCAGCCTAATCAGCTTCGTGCCCGGGAAGGCTGATTTAAATATTTATGAGGTGATTTCAATACAATGAGTCCCGAACGATTGCCTTCCCAAACTCGCCAGTCGAGGTCCTCACTGGCGATTATCGCATATAAGCCGCACCAATGGAGACTAGGCGTGATGGCCTCGCTGGTGGGAACAGAGGCCATTGAGGCTCCCCAAGTGGTCGGGAGCAGGGCCAGATAGTACCCTTTGGGCAATGCCAGCCTGGTACCCTGGCAGTGCCCACTGAGCAGTGCCAAGGGGGCAGGCCCATGATGAGGGGCAGGGAGTACTCAGTATCGGGGGTTGGGGTGAAGATCAGCCAGGGTGCCGATTGGCCAAGGGAGGATGGGCACGCAGGGGCGACAGATCCCCCAGTGCACCGTGTACACTTGTACATAGTGCACTGGGAGATCAGAGCGCGTGCGCAATCGCACCTTCACAGCTCAGCAGCCAGCTTCCCGGTGAGAATAAGCTCTGTCCACTCCCCCTGCTGGTGAGAATAACATTTTGCCTCATTTTTTCTAAGTGCCATAAGATAACATCTCCCAAAAAAAGGATACAATTCTCTCCCTTTTTCACGCTCGTTCGGCACTTAGAATTTTCTTTGTAAGATTGGCCCCATTGTGCTGTTGGAATCTCAACACAACACAGAAATCGTATACAGTGTGGAAACGAACTTCTAACCAGCTAATAAGGTCGATAGGCAGAATGCAGTCTTTCAGAGGACAAGGAATCAGTAAAAGAGTTAAATGGTTATTGGGCAAGCTAACACAGACAGCTTACACATATGTGAATGCAGTAAATGAATCAAAACAAATAGTTATGATTTTAAAACATATATGCTGATATTTTAAGTGCGTTTAAAATGCAAAGTCAACTTCAATGAAGCTAAGTTACTGAAAGGTATGATGGTAAAAGTCATTAGTTTAAAGCCAAAGGTCTGGGAACCTGTTAGTCAGCAGCAGTCTTATTGGGTGGCATCCTTGAGAGGGTGCGCATTATGCAACATTATTTAATAAATGCATTCATTATCCAGACACAGGATAGATATGAACCTGAACGCAGGAACAGATGTCTATTCAACTTGGCAGTGAGAACATCCATTTTGACCTTGCGGTAGTATCTGTCGTTACAAGACGAGAGGGATGTAGTTAGTGACAAGAGGGGAAGCTACATCCGGAATCAGTTGGACGAATAAGATATCACCATGCTATTAAGTATCTTATGGTTGGCTGGGGTATTTGACAGAGATTTGTATTGATGTGTAGCTGTTAAATGGAATTGATTTTAAGTTAACGAAAGGCGGAATTATTGATTATCAAAAAGTATAATTGATCTGTATTTGACTCTGTACTTTTTTCAGAGAGGTTCTGTAGCTCTGTCCGTGGAGCTATTTAACCCTTCATGAGACTCCGGTTGGCTGTACGTCTGTATTGTTTTGTCTTACGTTTAACGTTAAACAAATTTGTTACATCTTTTGCAGAGAGATATTTGCCTTGCGAGTTTTGAATTAGGGTCATAGAGGTTTACAGCATGAAAACAGGCCCTTCGGCCCAACTTGTCTATGCCACCCTTTTTTTTTTAAAGCCCTAAGCTAGTTCCAATTGCCCACACGCCTCTGTACCCAGCTTATCCATGTAACTATCTAAACGCTTTTTAAAAGACAAAATTGTACCCGCCTCTACTACTATCTCTGGCAGCTTGTTCCAGACACTCACCACCCTCTGTGTAAAAAATTGCCCCTCTGGACACTTTTGTATCTCTCCCCTCTCCTTTAAACCTATGCCCTCTAGTTTTAGACTCCCCTACCTTTGGGAAAAGATATTGACTTTCTAGCTGATCTATGCCCCTCATTATTTTATAGACCTCTAAAAGATCACCCCTCAGCCTTCTACGCTCCAGAGAAAAAAGTCCCAGTCTATCCAGTCTCTCCTTATAACTCAAACCATCAAGTCCCGGTAACATTCTAGTAAATCTCTTCTGCACTCCTTCTAGTTTAATAATATCCTTTCTATAATAGGGTGACCAGAACTGTACACAGTATTCCAAGTGTGGCCATACCAATGTCTTGTACAACTTCAACAAGACGTCCCAACTCCTGATTCAATGTTCTGACCAATGAAACCAAGCATGCTGAACGCCTTCTTCACCATTCTGTCCACCTATGACTCCACTTTCAAGGAGTTATGAACCAGTACCCCTAGATCTCTTTGTTCTGTAACTATCCCCAATGCCCTACCATTAACTAAGTAAGTCCTGCCCTGGTTCAATCTACCAAAATGCATCACCTTGCATTTATCTAAATTAAACTCCATATGCCATTCATCAGCCCACTGGCCCAATCGATCAAGATCCCGTTGCAATCGAAGATAAGCTTCTTCACTGTCCACTATGCCACCAATCTTGGTGTGGTCTGCAAACTTACTAACCATGCCTCCTATATTCTTATCCAAATCATTAATATAAATGACAAATAACAGTAGACCCAGCATTGGTTGTCTTAAACTACAACACAATTGGCCACCTTTCCCCACAACATACAGCAACCATTTTAGCAGTTCCAAACATCCAAGGTGAAGAACCCTCTCTGGTATAGTGAAACTTCTCAGGCACACAAATGACAGTTGTAATCTTACAAACTGGGTCTATGCAGTGCATTTCAAGCACTGTGGTTCCACAGAGGCAATGTGCAAAATATAATTGCATGATGCATCACACACACTTCAGTCAATTTGAACTTACTGAGCTAAAAAGGACAAGCCATAGACACAAGGGCAGAGCTGTGGAACAGCACTTTGAGTAGGTATATCAACAACAACTTATTTTATATATAGTGTCTTAACTGTAATCAAAACATGACACCGTGCCAAGTGGAGATTTTGGCCCAATGTCAAAAGGCTCGGTCAAAGAGGTGGGTTTCTAAAAGTGCCATCGAGGAGCAAGTTGAGAAATAGAGGTGGAGCAGTATAGGGAGGATATTCGAGAGCTTAGGGCCTATGCAACTGAAAGAACGCCAAGCAATGGTCAAGTGATTAAAATTGGTGATTTTCAAGAGGGTCGAGTTAGGAGAGTGCAGAAATACCAGAGGGTTGTGGAGCCAGAGGAGGTTTGAAAGAGGGAGGGGCAAGGCCATGGAGGGACTTGAAAAGGAGGAGAATTTCAAATCATGATGTGGATCCATGTAGATCAGCGAGCACAGGAGTGAGAAGTGAATGGACTTCACGTTAGCAGAGTTTTGCATGAGCGCAAGCTTACAGTGAGTAGAAAGTGGGAGACCAACCAGGGCTGTGTCCCAACACTAAATAATTCTCTGTGTATATTTGTGGTAAATTTTTCATGATTGCAACAGTACTTCTTTAATTCCAGGATTTCTTGTTATTCTTTACCAAAGTTTTTAACAGAATCAGAACTTCTCACATTGGACGAAGCTACATAATGTTACCCATGTGTAGAAACAGGCCTGGAAATATCAATTCAGAGTCTGGCCCTGTGACTTGTTTTATAGTCACAGAAAATGGGAGTCTGACTGGGGCTGGTTTTCTCCCGAGTTGATAAGGCAAGATTATGTCTGATGGGCTCAATATTACTTGAGGAATTAACGTCATTTCCTTGAACTCTGCCTGTTAGAATTCCAGCACCTATCATTTAAAAAGAAACAGCTTCCATCTACCAATTTTGTTCCATGATAAGGTCCTAATTCAAGTTTTATAGCAACATTATAATTGCTCCTTCCTCCAGTCTATATTTATGGGATTGGAGCTGGACTGTATAGAATCTCTCGAGGTTATAGACTGCTATCATCTCCTTCATCTATAGTCAATGCTGATGTATTCTTTTAATTCACAGCTTCTCTAAAACATTTTCGTTCAACTCTTGCGACACTTAATTTTTAACTTTCAGACAATAAGTTGGACCAAATAATTTCCCAACCATTCCGCCACATTTAATCAATTCCATCTTCTCATGAGGGGCTAGAGATCTAATACCTTGATCTTTGACCAGACTAAGTACACATTCTCAAGTGTGACACCTTTGAAAGACCTAATGCCACTGACACATGCTTGGATGTTTAATTATATAACTATAGCATACTGACAAAAAATTAAATGCACATGCTGCATTATTTCTCAACTTTACATCCACTTCCCCAGGCTCCACTTCCCTCAGCTCCAATGTGGCCTACATTTTTACATTAACCTTCGACTAAGCCGGTATTCCTCTGCTGGATTAACGCTAATCCATTCGCAGGCAGACCCTGCAGACTCAGTTTTGTGGTCCTCTATTGGAACTCTTCATTCCATGTTGTGCTAACTCAGGCCAGTTCCTGTTGGTCTCCATTTTGTTCTGGACTCTGCTGCCTTAGTCTGAATGACCTCTGCTTTACAGCTAGCCCCTTCCTTTGCCAGGCTAAGTCTGCTGTGCTCCACATATCTTTTAGAACCATTGCTGCTCCCAATATTACATCCTCACTTCCCTAAAACTGTACACAATCTTTTCACCTTTTTATTTACTTTTCACGCTTACTGGCTCCCTGAACTTTCATTGCATTTGCTTTCAATTCCTCTGTTTCTTGCTTCCCTGCTGTTCTACCAGCTCCACACCTGAGGCAATGAAACAATTTCATTGGCCCCTTGCATCAAGCTTTGCGGCCTCGTGATCAGTTCTCCACTCCTGAGCCCAATGCCTACATTTGGCAAATTCCAGCAATTTTCACAATGCCCCTCAGACACTTTCTGGGTCCACTTCCTCTGCACAATGGTGTCCAAACGTGGACGATGGTTTTTGGATGCTCCAAGCTGCCTCCACTGTTTCTAAGTCGACTTCAAACTACCACAACCCTCAAACTTCAATTCTTTCATCTGATCTGCTCTCTGTCTTACACTTACAATCAAATCCTGTTGATTTTAGTCTCTTCTCTGACTGTGTAATCTGATTCCCATCTATGTCTATTCATGGGCATATAATTGGCTGCTGTTTGGAACTTGAGTAGGTGTTTCAATCTCCTTTTTTAAAAACTCCTTCCTGTCTCGTCAACTACTACCTCCTCAGAGTCAGATACTGTAACTTCTAAATTTCCTTCCAGAATGTCTGCTCACTCATATAAGAGGACCTTACCATCCAATGCAGTAGCGAGAGAACTGCAGTTGACCTCAGTTTCTCCAGTCAGGGGAAGCAAGGAGTCAGGGGGAAGAAAACAGAGAATATGGGCTTCACCTATTGATGACAATACGGTGGCCACTGATGAATGCTGTGTGTGTCTATGTCAGGTGAGGACAGGGTCAGACTCAAATCTTAACAAGCATTCCTCTGTCATGATCCCAGAGCAGCTTTCAGGATTGATGTGGCCTTTGAGTAAAATTGCCAATTTAGTGACAACTGATGTTGAATTAGGAGCAGTTTTGTGTTGTCGGACTGAATCACTCTCGCACACAGCCCCCATGCTGTTACTTAAAGTGTCCTGGAAGCATAACCTCCTGTCACAACCAGTCAATTTCGTTCATTTCTTCATGGTGCAATTTTCTTTAGATTGACACGGATTGATGAGCTACTTTTACCAAAGATATTCTGTTTTCAAGAGAAAGCACTCACAATGTAAAAGCTTGCAAACATTTGTATTGAATGACTTTTAAACTTCAATAAGGCCATAAAATACCGAATTTCTTAATTCTTTCATTGAATGTGGGCATCACTGGTAAGGCTAGTATTTGTTGCCTACGCCTAATTGTCCTCGGAGTGGGTGGTAAGTCTGATGGAGCCCGCCACCTTCCCGCCTTCAACCTAATTAACTCCAAGGTGTGAAGACTCCTCGATGGTCTTCCTGCCCGAATCCCAGATAAGCCCTTAAGTAGGCAATTAATGCCCGCTTAAGAGTCTCATCCCCAACCACTAGTATTAACCCAGCAGTTAGTAGGGTGCTCACCATGCAAACTCTATTGGCTCCCCGGGGGTCCCTCATTTAAAGACACGGTGCCTGACCAAGGTGCTTGACATTGGGAAGGGAGAGCCTCACTAGCCTCCCCCCCCCCCCCCCCCCCCCCGCCGCACCTCCTGCTAATATTTACCTCTGGCCTGGGATACAGAGATATTCCTAGGGCTCGGATGGGTGTCATACTAGCAGCTGTCACTGCCTCCCCAGTGGCATTGCTGTTCAATAAAACTGCTGGCCTCTGATAGACCAGAAATTCTCAGCAGACAGGACTTCCGCCATTCCCCACTCTCTCCCCCACCCCCAGCACAACCCCGGAGTCCTTGTTTCCAAAGGAATGCCTGCTGCTGGCCTGTCAACCACCTGAGTGGAACACGATGCAGTGGGCCTTCCCTGAAAAGAGTTGACACGGGGCTTGCGGCAGCTCTCCAGCCAGCGGCTGAAACCCCAGTTACCTCAGCACGATTGTGTCCATAGTATGCAAAATTCAGATCATTAACTCCCATTTTGTGGGGGCTACAAGTATCCCTTAGTGACTGAAAATGGCATCCGTGCTATGCACATGTAGGGAAGGTAATGGCCTGGTGGTATTATCACTAGACTATTAATCCAGAAACTCAGCTAATGTTCTGGGGACCGAGGTTCGAATCCCCCCCCAGGACAAATGGGGAAATTTGAATTCAACAAAAAATATCAGGAATTAAGAATCTAATGACGAAAATGAAACCATTGTCGGAAAAACCCATCCAGTTCATGAATGTGCTTTAGGGAAGGAAATCTGCCGTGCTTACTTGGTCTGGCCTACATGTGACTCCAAAACCACAGCAATGTGGTTAACTCTCAACTGCCCTTGGGCAACTAAGGATGGGCAATAAATGCTGGCCCAGCCAGCGACACCCATGTCCCACCAATGAATTAAAAAAACATGCACTTTTGTTGCAATTGAGAGTTCATAAAGGCTCTCTATTCAAAAGAGGGCAGACCACATTTTATTCACTCTTGCCAGAGAGCAACAGGTGGAGTGAGCATGTGTGAGGTCCTGTGTATGCTTAGCCCTGTTTGCTTCAATCGAAGCAAAGACTTCATTCTGCTAAGCTTAACAATTGTAGATGGCTTGACTACATGTAGAATCAGAAGGCATGATGGGTTAGCTAAAAATTGACTGCATTCCTGAAGGGTCCACAATGCAGGCAAACAATAGCATAACAGCAGCAGCAAGGATTGTTTTTCTACAGCCTGAAGGTCACTGCCAATAATGAGATAACGGTCAAAATATATTGTGGAACTGTGTTCAGTTCAGTGCGTTCAAGTTCAGTACAGGGCCTGGCCGAGAAACCAGTCTCCAAGTTTGCTTTTTATCGCTTCTGTCGTGTTAAGTTTTTAAAAGGTTTTGTTCAATAAAATAAACCATTTAAAAACTCACACCAAGTGCTGTCCCCTCGTCTGTTGAAATGAATGAATGGACCTAACAATATGGTTTCATGAGGTGTGAAGGCTTCCCCGTGTTTCAGAGTAAGATTGGCTGCATGCATATCAGAATGAAGTGTAGACAATCTAAAGGGATTCCACTCCTTCAACGTCCAGCTGGTATGTGACCAAAGGCAGAAAATCATGCGGGTCAATATCCAGTATCCTGGGAGCAGTCAAGATGCCTTCATTCAGTGGCAGTCTGCCATGCCATCTGCATCTAAACTACCTCAGCACAGCCCAGGCCCACAAGGGCCTCAAGCTTACAATGAAAGTCATGCCATCACATGGACTGTGATAAAACAAATGATTGCCATAGTGAAATATTTCCACTGCCTGGACCTCTCTGGAGAAGCACTCCAAAAGTCAGCCGAATAGGTGACAAGATTCATGGTGGTCTGCTCCATATGACTCAAACTCAGTCAAAAAAACTCAGTTTGTGGCAAATACCTGAAGAGCAGGAGGAAGAGGAGAACGTGGAAAGAAGGAAGGAACCTATACAGCCCCTTTCTGCCCTGGCTGTGAACAACTTATCCCAATACACTACAAGTAAACACATCTCCGGACCCCCATTCACCAACAGTCCCACACGTTTTTCCTCCCTCCGTCACAGATCATCACATTGTTCCCTCGACCTCAACACAGAAATAAAGCCAAAATGAACATTGCAAATCAAATTCAAGAATCAAAACATGCTTTATTGTAAGCTTGGGTATTCACACAGTACCCGTCTTCCATGTGCCTGGGTTAGTGCTCCGAATCAGTCCTACCTTAATGGCCTGCAACATGGTAGGTGGAAGGCTGCTGGTTTTCTGTAGGGGAGACTGTAGATAGCCGGGCAGGATGACCTTGCACCTGGCCCGAAGAGGCGCGGCTTCATACCGCACCATGTTAGTATGAGTGGCAGCAGTCTGGGCTGAGCTGCCAATGGCAAATGCACTGACCGAGTGAGGACAAATGCTGTCATCCTGCTGAGACTACAGATTTGTGTTCCATGAAGCAAATGCCAGCTGCCCAGTGTTGTGCCCCTGCAATCTGAGCAATCTGCTGGAAATGAGTTTATCTGACTGCTGTGACACTCTGCATGCCACTGTGAACACAGCTAGCTTCAGCTTGCATGAGAACAGTCTGACACTGCATGGCAACACTCAGACACTGGGTGGCTTCTGCTTGCACTGCAACAGAAACTGAGATTTTTATTGTTCTTTTTTCCTATTTCTTAAAAACATTTACTTTACTGCAAAATCATCACAAGTTGTCAGGGACATCATTTCTGGATTTCAAAACCTTTCCTCGTACTATACAAATTGCAAACACCAATGTGGGGGAAGTTTCAAGTTTCCCTTCTGGATTTTGAACAGCTTGGCATTTACCCTCAGCCATGCCCTTAACAACGTGTATGCTTCGACCACCTGCAGCTTGTAAATCCAAATAGATTGTGGAATGAGGGAGAAGTGGGATGTGAAGAGGAAGAGGATGTAAAATGTTGGCCATGGCCGCAGTAATGCTGACTCCAATAATGAGCTTCATTTCCTCCAGGGGGTTAGGCCATGCAAATGTGCTTATTCTCCAATGGTTAACACTCACTGCCTCGGATTTTCCTGTCAGAGTGAGGGAATTATTTAAGTGAGTGTAATGCAAACTGTTTGGGTGATGTAGGTGACATGGTTGAACAGCTAACAGTATGGGCAAGCTGTAGATGTGGCTGAGAGACTTGCAGCAGTGCTGAATGTGTGAAGGGGAGGTGCAGTTATGAATGTTAGGTCTGAATCCTGATAGGGATTGTAGATGAGTGATGTTGGTGCAGTGTACTGAGTAATGTATGAGGCTAGTGGTTGACAGATTTGATTTGCTCCATATCCATCACCTTATGTAAATGGAAGAATATCATCAAGGTTAGTAGTGCAGTTGGTGTTATATGGCATTTAAATATGAATTCATTGACCTTGACCACATGGTTGATTTTTGCCAAACTTTTTCAGCACTGCTTCCTTATCCTTGGGGCTTGACCTTGACATTGACTGCCATAGATAGTTATATGATCCCCATGTCTTCTGAGTATTTGTCTGGGGAGTCTCCTGGCCTGTAGCTACAGCACTTTCCTTTCTCCATGTAGGCCTCCAGGTTTTGCCATTATTCAGACTGTCAGGTGACTTGTGCGAGGAATTCAACCGCCTGATTCTTTCAGAGGCGCAGGCTACTTTAACCTATACAAGCCTCTGACGATTTTGAACCCCCTGCTGAGGCATACAGTTATTTCTGGCTGCATGCTAATGTTATGGTAATGAGTTGGCAAGATGCCCACGTCACAATGAGCAGAGCAGGGTGATCACGCCATGTGATTCCTATTCCTGTTTGAGGGCTGTCCAATTTAACCCCCACAAACTTTCTGGAAACCTTGCTGACAGGGAGAGAACAGCAAACAGAAAATGTAGTCATCGAACCCTAACTCTATTGAACAAATATATAATGTACAATAAAAAGAAATCACACCACCAATTAAGATTGCCTTATGTTTATATTGATATACTGTGTACTCTGAGGGAAATATAAAAGAATAATTGACTAAATTTTGATGTGAAACGTAAACGGTTTGACAACTATTATTGCAAATTAATCTGCGAGTTCTTTCAGTATAACAGGAAAGTATTTGTGCAAGTTGCACAAATTACCTCAGGTTCTTTCTGACCCATGCTGCAAATTTGGGAACAGAGTAGATGCCTTCGCTGTTCTGCGCTCCCAGTAAGAAAATGTTACATCTCAAGTTCCAGGGTGAACACAGTTACAAAAATAAGCTGGAAATAGTTTTGTTATTTTTAGGATGGCACGGTGGCACAGTGGTCATCACTGCTGCCTCACACTGCCAGGGACCTGGGTTCGATTCCCGGCTTGGGTCACTGTCTGTGCACAGTTTGCACGTTCTCCCCATGTCCACGTGAATTTCCTCCAGGTGCTCTGGCTTTCTCTCACAGTCTGAAAGATGTGCTGGTTAGGTGCATTGACCATGCTTAATTCTCCCTCAGCGTAACCGAAGAGGTGCCAGTGTGTGGCGACTAGGAGACTTTCACAGTAACTTCATTGCAGTGTTAATGTAAGCCTACTTGTGACACTAATAAATAAATTTTAAAAGAGTTTGGGACATCAAATTGATGGCCTTGATCATTTACATTTTAATCACCTTTGTTTCATAACGTTTTTATAAGCTTGGGATTTAAAAGCATTATGTTCACAGAACGTTTAAATTCAACTCTTTCCTAAACCCATCCATTAAAATATGGTCAAAAGTTCCAAACCTTAACAACTAACTTTCCAAAGAAAGTGCGGATCTATCATCCTTTTAAAATATAAAACTTCCCCTGTGAAAGGAAAAGCAAATCCCCATTTATATTCAAAGCGCAAGGTCTCATTCGTCAACTGGAAATGATTACAAAATTTAACAACGTACATCAAATACAGAGCTCCAAACAAAGGCAACATTTCCTTGTTGTTCTGGTTCCCGCATGCAGAGGATATGGCAAAGTTTCCATATTATATATTGTCTCAAACCAAATACCCCCAGCCCCCTTCTTGGACTTCAGCTGCTTCTGTTAAAGGTACCAAGCCCAGTTCTAGTGATATTGAGGCGACTATCAAAGGCAGGAAGATTGTCTTTTTCCAGACACTCTGCATTTCAAAGAGAATGACAATTTCTTGCGGAAATCAACAACAGCAGAATGACAACTGAACAGAAGACTGGATTTAATTGACAAAATGTATAATACAAAAGGTTAATTGGGTTGTTTGAACACTGGTGAAGGCTTGCCAGTTTGAGACAATCAGCCCCCCGTATGTATTTTGTGTATTAATACATGATAAGAAATGGATTGGATTTGCAAAAGGAAACACAACTATCACCGTAGTCCTTTCACTATGAGCTTTGGATATCTGCAACCCACAGTGCTATTCTTCATGCTCTAGTGGGTCAGCAGCTAGTCTCTGGTGCATCAAAACCAATACCAAACTGCTTGCATTAATTAGTTCCTTCCGTTGTTGCTCGATAATGAGGCTCTTTGGGAATCGAGAGATTAAGGGGAGAAAAGCGTTGAGATATGTCTAGGCGAGAATGAAAGATGTGAAAGCAGTCATACCAGGGCAGGTTTTAATCCTGTTTGTCTTCCCCCATTATTAGCAGTATTGACTCGATAACCAGTCGTTCCGAATGTTCTTTTCAACTCTTCACATGCTAACATTGCATAACTGTGGCATCTGACATTTAGGCACTGTTATCAATATGAGCTACAACCTTACCAATACACCAAATTTTAAAATAATTTTCTGATAGCAAGACAGAAAACATTTTGTATTGCAGAATTCTTTTGGAAGCTGCACACCATATCTTTGTTGTATTCACAGGTAACCTTACGGTCAAAAAACAAATATTTAACATTTGAACCCCAAAGCACAATACAAATCTTGAGGCAGAAGAAAGGCAAAAGACTTGGCTGCAAAAAATATTGTTCAAACCACTGTGATAATAGGCAAGAAATTGGTTTTGAGTGGCCTTTTGAGGGGCAGGAAAAAAGTAGCAAGGAAGCAGGATCAAGAAAGACCATTCCAGAGTCTGGGGCCAAAAGTCTATTGTTCAATTGAGCTTTGACAAAGGGTCATCTGGACTCAAGACGTCAGCTCTTTTCTCTCCTTACAGATACTGCCAGACCTGCTGAGATTTTCCAGCATTTTCTCTTTTTGTTTCAGATTTCAGCATCCGCAGCAATTTGATTTAATCCAGTTCAATTTCATAAGTTGGCAAATCAAATCAGCGGATAGTTTTTCAAAATATCATTGAATATTACTGCATTACATGCTACTGAAAGCATTCACTCACGAGTTTATCGATTTACACACTGCAACCAAAATCAGCAAAATTTACATAGAATGACAAACACTAAAAATCGGGAGCATTACAGGTAATGGCTCCATGCTAATAATCACACATACAAGTAGGGAAGATTTCATTTGTGTAGTGAAACTATTACCAAGTTCTTTATTAAGATATTTATAATTCCACTACCCTTTTTATTAACAATGGTGAAATTGTCCATTTCTTTTCTGGTATTTGTGAATTGTATCTCGCTGTTTCTTTCTCCCAAGCAAAACAGAATATAAGGAGTGCTGTTTCTGAGCTCTAATCCATTGACTCTGCTCAAAAAACAAAAACAAGTGACTTGTCATGGACATATGCTGAAGCTGAGTACGAGGTTGACCAATTCAGATTGTTTCCAATTACACATAAGTGGTCACAATCCTAAATACTGAATGTTGGCCAAACAAACAATACTTGGCCAAATCAAGCACTACCTGTCAACTGATTTACCAGATAACCCTCTTTCAATTAGGCCCTCCATAGATGTGCAGGTTAGGTTGATTGGCTTGCTAAATCGCCCCGAGTGTCAGGGGGACCAGCAGGGTAAATATGTGGGGTTACGGGGGTAGGGCGGGATCATTGACAGTGCAGCCTCGATGGGATGAATGGCCTCCTTCTGCACTGTAGGGATTCTATGATACTCACAAATTCACAAAATACACAGCAAACTCTAGATGTATAGCAGCAAAGAAAAACATGAAGCTTTATAATTGCTGAGAGAAAATTATATTTATATACAATTTTAGAAGAAATATCTGAGATTTGACATCGTGGCCAAGTCTAAAATTCAACACAATGATTTATAAATCTTACTTAGTTATTGGAATAAACCACAAAATTATGACTTCAAACTGATAATAATATAATATTATGTAGGATAATTTCAGGCCATAAACTAAGCATGTGGATGAATGCAAGGTATAATGTACCATTTGTAAACCTCAATACTATTAAGTATCTCCCAACATGTATTCCCACAAAAAAATGACAAGCTGTGAAAACTGCTCGGTGATTGATCAGGAGATAATAATATTCAAGAGGCAGAGTTGCAGGATTTTAAAACCTAAAATCCTAAAGGGTTTTAAAATATATTACACTGACATCAAAAGACAAACCTTCTTAATTTAACACTGTAAACTTTGAAGCTAAAAGTCTTTTCCAAATGTTGAGAGCTTTCCCTGGAGGTAATCATACAACAACTGCCCTTTTACCTGCAATACCTCTGTGAGGTTCCATCATTAGGATCTTCAGCTTGGGTCAAACAATGGTCAGTTCCAGCAGGCTAAGAAAATAGGTTTTGATTCCATCAATAAATTGAGTTATAATGCTCCCCACTCTTTTGCTTTTACCTACAACTCTCTGAAAGAGAGGAAATGGAACCACGTGAATATTTAGGCGATTCTATTCCGGAAGTTAAATAGGCCAATGACCAGCTCAATTACTGCAACAGGACACTGGCAGCTTTCTATTGGAGAAGATCATGTGATCTATCTCCCAGTAATCCTCTGTTAACAGCAACATGGGGTTTTCAAACAGGAGTTTTCAAACCTAAGCTAATGAGACTCAGGCTGATAGATCTATGTTGAGTATTCTCATATAGACCCAAAGGAGACACGTCTCTTTTTATGTGACATTCCACACAGTGATTATGTTGGCCAAAACTCTCTCAATTTACAGTGTATTCATTTCCTAAAAACTAGGCCAATGACACAGCTCAAGGGTGGAGTTTTTCTGACATGCCACTTCCAGGTGGTTGCATCTGTCCACCATCCTACGATCAAGTTGCTCATGGGAGACAGCCAGCTGGCAAGAAACAACTAAATATCACATTAAAACCATAGAGCCAATTTTCAGGCATATGGCCTCATTATTTCAAACCTTGAATTCAGAGAAAACTATTCCAAAATTTATCACATCTTTATATTTATGTTCGAGTGAGATGAATGCAATCTATATCTATGAGACAAACTAAAGTGTTAAGAGCTTCTTCATTTGACAGATTGAAGAAAACCATTTGTGCGCTGCACTGACATAGGTGGCATCTTTAGAATCATAGAATCCCTGCAGTGCAGAAGGAGGCCTTTCGGCCCATTGAGTCTGTAGTAACTCTCTGAAAGAACACCTAATCCAGGCACGTTCCCCCCAATTCCCGGACTAACCATGTGCATTTACCTCACTAATCCCCCTAATCTACACATCTTGGGACATTAAGGGGCAATTTCGCATGGCCAATCCACCTAACCTGTATCTCTTTGGAATGTGGGAGGAAACCGGTCCCATGCAGACACGGGGAGAACGTGCAAACTCCACACAGGTGGTCATCCAAGGCTGAAATCACACCTGGGTCCCTGGCACTGTGAGGCAGCAGTGCTAAACACTGCGACATGAAACGGGCCCCTCTCACATACTCATAAAAGAATGCATGCCACTATTTGAAGGGCAGCACTTCACCCTGGCTAACCTTTATCCGTCAATCAACATCACTGAAAGATAACTTATCCATCTGATCACTTACCCAATTGCTGAATTGGGACCTTGCAGCATACAAATTCCAGCAATATTTGCCATTACAACAGTGACTAAACTTATTTAATGGTGAAATGCTTTGGGATATTTTGAGATCATCAAAGGCACTATATGAATGCAAGTTACTTCCTTTGTTTAAATATCAAGAAATTACTTTCTTCACGTATTTTTTCTTCTAGCGACAGAGATATTTTTAAGAATGTGCATTTGTGTGAAGTACTATTTCCCATCACCCTGAATTAACAAAGGTCATGACTGTCCCTCAGATACAGTTGAATTTAAAAGAATCGCCAAGGCTTGAATTTGGAAGTGGACACTGAACACGCTCCCGGCTGCGATGGGCATCCAGCGTGAAACACCGTGCTGGGAAAGGGCGAGCGCTGCCAGGAGAGTAGGAAGAGGACGGTTGCCGAGAACAAGGAAGATGCGGAGTGGCACTTCTAATGGGTTCCCCAAGGGGACAGCCACTGCGGAGCTGTCTAAAGGAGCTGCAGACATGTAATAAATAAATTGCGATAGTAAAACTATGCAAACAATGTCTTGGCAGCACATTAAAACACAACCTTCAATCCCCGGACACCTTTCTCAATTTTATTTCAACCAAGATGGATCATTCCACCCTGGGTCGAGGTTCAGGCCAAAACATAAAAGCTGCCTGGCCAATCGGCCCATTCGCCAACAGTAAAAGCAGGCATGCCAGGTGAAATTGCAATCAATTGGTCCCTTAATAGGCTAAAGTGCATGTTTGTTTGTTGGCGGGTGCAGCTGAGACTCAAGCACCTTCTGACTGAAATATTGCCTGCGTGTACGATGATGTTGGGATGTGCACCCAGCGTCTTTTTGCAGTTTCATGCACTTTCGGTCGAGTGTGCGGCCACCCAAGGAACGTAAAATTCTGGTGTAAGTTAAAGTCGACACTTCTGGCATTTCTCAGAAAGAATGCTTCCTATCCTAAAGGTAGATAGTATTTTTTGTTACTCAAGTCTGGACACAGAACATTTAGAATGCTGAAATAGTTCATGCGTTACACAAATTACAAAACAGAATTTGTTGTGTTTTCTTGCATTTATTGTTATTTTCTAATTCATACTGTTCTAACACAGCAAATGGGATTCTGAGTTTCATCCTGGATGTATTTGTCAACCAAATTCTAAACTAAATCAGAATCTGTGGGTACATGATATGCCTGGATCTAGCATTTATGATCAGTTATCTTAATTAGTACATTCAAAATTGTTATTAACCCACATGGGAATGGACACCATGGGCGGAATTTTACTGACACGTCCGCCCGAGGTCCGTACGATCCAGCCCGAGGCCAACGGAGAATGCCGTTCTCCGAACCTCGCCTGCTGCCGGAATCGGGGTGGGCGTGCCGGTAAAATTCCGGCCCATGGAGCCAATTTGCTTCCGAATAATGCCCCAGTTTGGCTGTAGTTTCACCGGCGGCATGGTGGCACAGTGGTTAGCACTGCTGCCTCATGGCACCAGGGACCTGGGTTCGATTACAGCCTTGGGTGACTGCCTGTGTGGAGTTTGCACGTTCTCTCCGTGTCTGCATGGGTTTCCTCCGTACTGCAGTTTCCTCCCACAGTTCAAAGATGTGCAGGGTAGGTTGATTGGCTATGCTAAATTGGCCTTAATCTCCCAAAATGTGTAGGTTCGGGGGATTAGCGGGGTAAATATGTGGAGTTACAGTAATAGGGCCTGGATGAGACCTCTATTGGAGAGTGCAGACACAATGGGCCAAATGGCCTCCTTCTGAATTGTAGGGGATGCTATGATTCTATTTGCAGCTGACACATATTTCCGGGAACCTCCAAATGGACGGGAGGCTCTTGCTTGAAGAGAGCATGACCATTTAAACTGGACATAAATGACAGGATAGTAACATCATAATTTCATCCACGTTGTCTGATGGGCTGAATGATAGCCAGATGCTCTGGCTAACAGAATGTCCATGACACTGCAAGGCTGTCCCTTCAGATCAGAAAAGGAGGAGCTTTAACTTCCTATGTCCTCAGATAAGTTTTTAATAAAATTACATATTGCAGCAGTATTGTACCATTGGAATGTCAGTCACTGCTATAGTCAGCAAACTTCAACTTTTTCAGAGTTTGTACACCTACTGTCCTTTACAGCCTGCAGAATCATACAACTTCCCCACTCCTTACTGTGCAAACTGCAGCCCTGACCAGTACTTATCCAAAACACAAGCCTACACCAGAAATAACTGACAGGCTCAGCCAAGTTCAAATTAAAGTCATGCAAAATACATCCGACTTACAATAACCCCAGAGTGCGAGTAGGAAAAATGCTAATCACTCTCATTTTTATACATGCTAACCATCAGCATTTTAATCTGATTGTCAGTGTTTCAATTTGTGCATTAGCATTCCACAAAACAGTCCTCAAAGTGTAACGCCTCTAACTGGATGGCTTTAATAAATTAAAAAGAACTTACAGTTATATTGTGTTCTTCACATCCTTAGCATCTCCCAAAGTGCTTCAAGTCAATGAATTACTGTGTCGTCACCACTGTAATGTAGGTAAATGGAACAGTCAATTTGTGCACAGCAAGATCACACAAAAAGCAATTAAATAAATGACAGGGTAATCTGTTTTTGGTGCTGATAGAGTAATACAGTTCCAACAAGATACCAACAGGATGCCATGTTCCTCTGTGAATAATACCATTGGATTTTTTTGCATCCGGGAGGACATTCGGCCTGCACTTTAATGGATCAGCCAAAAGACAATACTGCAAACAGTGTAGCACCCCCTCAATACTGCACTGAAACGTCAGTCTACACAACATGCTCAAGTCTACAGAATTTGGTTTTAACCTGTAACTTTCTAGTTTAGAGGTGAGTGTGCCCTCTGTGTCAACGCTAACTAGGATGTGGAGTTGCTGGCGTTGGACTGGGGTGGACACAGTAACTAGTCTCACAACACCAGGTTAAAGTCCAACAGGTTTATTTGGTAGCACGAGCTTTCAGATAACTGCCCCTTCCCTCACCTGATGAAGGGGCAGTGCTCCGAAAGCTTGTGCTACCAAATAAACCTGTTGGACGCTAACTAGCACGCAATTTAATGAGGCATAGAAATATTTTTTCTTGGTTTGCTCAAAATGAATGACAAATTTTCTTTTGTATTTTTTCCTTCTGAAACAACTCGACGTAAAATGCCATATCTTTTCTGTTCTTCTCACTTTATAAAGAGCTGGCATGATGACACTGTTGGCAAACCAATCTGTGGGTGCTCTCAAAGAACACCATAGTGACAACCAATGCTTGCAATCTTCTTTCGCCCCCACCACCAAATTTCACACAAAGTACCACAAATAGCAGTGAGTAAACTGGCCAGGTAATCAGTTTTTTGTGGTACTGACAAGTATACTTGGGGAGAACATGCTTGCTCAGAGTCATGGACCACTACAAAGAACAAAGAAAATTACAGCACAGGAACAGGCCCTTCGACCCTCCAAGCCTGCACCGACCACACTGCTCGTGTGAACCAAAAACCCCTACCCTTCCGGGGACCATATTCCTCTATTCCCATCCAATTCATGTATTTGTCCAGACACTCCTCAAAAGTCACTATCGTATCTGCTTCCATTTACTCTCCCGGCAGCGAGTTCCAGGCACGCACCACCCTCTGTATGAAAAACTTGCCTCGTACATCTCCTTTAAACCTTGCCCCTCGCCCCTTAAACCTATGCCCCCTGGTAATTGACTCTTCCACCCTGGGAAAAAGCTTCTGACTATTCATTCCGTCCATGCCCTTCATAATCTTGTGGACTTCTATCAGGTCGCCCCTCAACCTTCGTCGTTCCAGTGAGGACAAACCAAGTGGCTCCAATCTCTCCTCATAGCTAATGCCCTCCATACCAAGCTGCATCCTGGTAAATATTTTCTGTACCCTTTCCAAAGCCTCCCCATCCTTCTGGTAGTGTGGTGGCCAGAATTGAACACTATATTCCACTGCTTGAACAGGCAACAAGGATTCTGCATTTAACGTCTTATCTGAAGGATAATGCAGCTATGTGGCACTCATATACCAGTGTAGATTATGGGCTCAAATCTGACTTGGGGCTGAAAGACATGCGCCATTTGGTAGAGAGTAACCGAGCCTTATTGGTCATGAGTCAAATGTTCAGCTAATTATGGGAGACTTGATGTTGGGGCAGAATTTAATGTTTCACATCTGAAAGCCCCTTGATTATGAAACATTTCATACATGAAGAGGAAAAGAACAATGTTACATTGATTGACTAGGAACATGTGGAGGAGGCAGACATTCATAGAATCCCTACAGTGCAGAAGGAAGCCATTTGGCCCATCGAGTCTGCATCGACTCTTTGACAGAATATCTTACCCAGGCCCTCCTCCCCACCCTATCCCCATAACCCCACGTATTTATCATGGCCAATCCACCTAACCTACACATCTTTGGACTGTGGGAGGAACCCGGAGGAAACCCATGCAGACATGGCAAGAATGTGCAAACTCCACACAGTCACCCAAGGCTGGAATTGAACTGGGATGCTTGGAGCTGTGAGGCAGCTGTGCTAACCATTTGGAAAAATCTCCATTTCCAGTTTATCATGTGAGGTTTGCCTTTCTTTTCTGTCTTTATCATCTATTCTTTGTTAATATTAATTGTTTAGCAGTTAATTGTACTCCTCAAACAAGTGCCAGAAATAATTTACATTTTTCTCCCCAATTAAAAAGTGTGAAAAACAATCTTTTTTTGTTACATGATTTGGAATTGTGGGAGAATCTGAGAAGAGACATTCACTTACAACGCATTGAAATCATTAGGCCACACCTCAAGCAGATCTGGGCATCACCTCTTTGGAAGGATGTATTGGTCTTAGCAGGAAGGACAAAAATGCTCCGGAGAGAATGCAAAGGAGATTACAGGAAAATTGCCATAGCTTGAAAATTGCAGCTACGAGGAAAGATTGAATCGGCTAGGATTGTTTTCTTTGGAATAGAAGAGACAAAGTGCTGACTAATTGAGGTATAGAAAATTATGAGAAGCCTAGATAGGGTAGACAGGAAAGCGTTGTTTCCCTAGCTTTGGGGCCAATTACCAGGGGGCATAGATTTAAGATGATTGGTAGAAGGATTAAAGGGGGCATGATGAAAAACCTTTTTCACCAGAGGCTGGTGGGCAGCTGGAATTCCCTGCCCAAACTGGTGTTTTAGGCTGAAATGCTCAACTCCTTTCAAAAGGTACCTGGATCTGCATTTAAAATACCGTAGCTTGTAAGGCTATGGACCAAGTGCCAACGTAGACATGATGGGCTGAATGGCCTTTTTCTTCATTACAACTTTCCTATGGTTCTATGATCTATGGTTTTAAGTGCATTGTAGATTTACTAGAACAATACCTGGACTCTAAGGATTAAGCCATCAGGAGAATTTAAACAAACTAGGCTGTGCTCCTAGGAACTTCAGGAGGTTAAGCGGTGATTTAATCAAAGTTTTCAAGTTATTAAGGGGAATATATTGCAGAGATCGAGAGAAATTATTCCCACTGGGTGGAGAGTCAAGGTCTAAGGGTCACAGTCCAACAATTAGAGCCATACCTTTCAGGAAGAAAATTACAAAACACTTTTACCAAAGTATGATAGAAGTTTGGAACTCTCTTCAATTGATAAGAGGTCAATTGTTAGTTGTAAAACTGAGATGATATATTTTTGTTAGCCAAGGCTAAGGAATATGGGACAAAGGTGGGCACATGGACTTAGGTCTCAGATCAACCAAAATCTCAAGGAATGGCAGAACTGATTCAAGAGGCTAAAAAGCCTGTTCCGATGTTCTGAATATTTTCAGCTGAAATAATGGCAATCTTGAATAATTAAACATTCTCCATAGATTAAATAAAACAATCAAAACTAAAGTGTAAGCATTCACATTTCAGATACTGATTGCTCATTTTTTGTGAATTTCCATACATTTAATTTTGTCAAGTTTTAATAGAAAATAATTCACACAAAAATTCATATACTTACTTTAATAAAACCCTCAAATAAGTGCTATAACGAAGATTAAAGTATTTTTAATGTAAAATATTACACGTCACCCCTGTGAATATTTGGTAATGAGAATGCATTCATGCATTGTGTCCCACAAAATCTCTTCATTAGTCAAAAGAATTTCTGAAGATTACATTTAGTTATCTCAACTTTTAAGCTTCAGCTATACTGCAGCTTTCAATCTTGCACTTGTTTGTTAAGTGTGCAAATAGGCAACTACACTTTACTGAAGGTCACATGAAAGTAACCCACAACTGGGAGCACAGTTGGATGTATTTGCAGAACACTGTTTCTCAACAGACCAATTACTAACGTTTGAAAAAGGCAGTCGGAATATTTGTTGCTCCATTAGCCTTAAAATTTTACCACACAATTTTTAAAACATTCATGCAATCTAATATACTGTCTGGTCAGTTATATACCATATTTGGTTATATTGTACCGAGAACAAACTAAGGTCAGTGTGAGTTGGCCCTCTGGATTGACATGACCACTTAGCGCACTTTAGAGTTAGATCAGTAAAATATCCCAAGCTGTATGCTCATAACTCTGTGCATCACTCCAAAATCCTGCAGTATTAAATTGGCATAAAACTATTTTTGTAATCAGATAATCTAGCCTGCTGAATTTCATGAATATTTGGACATTTTGTCTTGTGCCATTTTCATCACTAATCACATTATGTGCATGCAAACGGAAAACGTTTTTACCAAAAGCATTTCCACTAAAACACTGTCCTTTAAAAAGGAGAAAATGCAGGGCAGGATTTTATCGCCCTGTAGCGGCCCGAGTGAGGCTTGGGCCAGAAAATACAATGGGCCATTCAAAATCCCACTGACCTCAGCAAGATCGGAAGACCCTGCCAACAGGAGGGGCTGTAAAATTCCACCCACTGTTAAGGGCACAGCTAATAGTAAACACCAGGGTATTCCAAATCCCAGAAGGGAAACTTGAAACACCTGCTCTCAACCATAATTTGAGTTTGATATAATGTGAGGAAAGATTTGAAAACCAGAGATTAATGTCTCAGATGCTTTTGCGGTGATTTTAAATAAATGTTTAGTAAACAATTAAACAACAAAGTCAATTAGAAGCACATTTAACTAAAACAATAGCCATACACAATATTCCTAATTTTAATTAGTTCCAAACACCATTTTTGTCCATAACTTCAGACCTATTTCTCCGCAAACAATATCTTATACATTTTTAAAAGCCATAAGCAAAATCCAGTAAATGTTACCACACCAAGCAGTTTTATCTTTTGGGTTTGCTTCTGATATAGCACAAAACAACTGGCTCTTCAAGCAGGCTTTCTCCCAGACACTGCTTGCCACAAGTTCAAACAGCTATTCCTACTGTGGACTGAAGGGTTCAAAACAGCTCCCTTTCATAGGTTGAATTGCTTCTGATATACCACTTTTCCCTTTTGATCTTCCCTTATCTGAACTAACCTCCTCAGAAGTCAAACTTAATTACCTTCATTTTGTAAATCCGCCTTACAGAATGTACTTGCAAAGATCACAACCTGTCACCTCCTTTGAACTCTGATATCTTACTTAAACCCTTGATGTTCTTCTATTCTCCATTGGTACCGCTTTGCCTTCGGTAAACATCACTTAGCAGTGATGCAGGGCTCATCAACATATCAAAAACACTAGTTCAAAAGCCTAGCTAAATTGTCCCTGCCATTATGAAGCTTTTATTTTTAAATTGTTTCTAAAAACATATAACCAACAAAACACCTTCCAAATTACTGGATTGCTTTGAGTTTTTATGTTATCACGATTTTTTCTGACGCCACTGTACCTGTAGCCTAACGGTTAAAAACCCTTCCACACTGTCTTGCAATCTTTAAAGATTAATTTCCAGAACACAGTTTCACAGGGTCTGGAATAAAAACTAGATACTTTTTAAAACTTGTGTGCATTTTCATTTTTTATTAGTTACAAAATTTTTGAACTGGAGAGGGGGGATGAAGAGGAATACTTTACTAACTAGCAAGAATCATCCAATTCAGTAGTGAAGATTATTTATTTTCCAATTGGGTGCGTCCCATGAATGGATGTGGCCAATTAAAATGAAAGACTGACTCGCACTGAAACAGCACCTTCCAAGATCACAGGATGCCTAAAAGTATTTATATGCCAATGATGTACTATGTTGTCACTGTCGTAGCTTGGGAATCTCAACAGCCAATTTGCACACAGCAAGTTCCCACAAACCACAATGTGTCAATGACCAATAATCTGATTTCGCCATGTCGATGGAGGGACAAATATTGGCCAGGACACCAGAGATAACTCCTCTGCTCTCCTTCAAAGTAATGTCATCAGGTCTTTCATGTCCACCTGGATGGAGCCCCAGTTAAATGCCTCATCTAAAAGACGGCACAGCTGACAATGCAGCACTCCTTCAGTGGAGTGTAAGCTTTGATTCTTGTGCTCAAGTCCTGGGTGGCAGAATGGCGGTGACACAGGGTGGGATGAGTGTTGGTGGGTCATCATGTGGTGAAACCCCCTAGTATTTGTCCAACCTGAGTTGACTGTTGCCTGAAGCTTTTTTATGCTCAAGAAATCTAAATGCTTCCTTTTATTGTCACCAAGCATTATGATCCCCTTCAAAATATATTTCACAAATTGTATTGGCTTTCTAATTAGATGCAAATGACTGTAATCTTTTAAATAATGCATAATATGACAGTCCACCAATTCAGAATTTCATTTTATAAATGGAAATCTTGACAACGTTAGGTAGAAATAAGAATGATAAAACAGTCACTAAACATACTTATATTTAGTCCAAAGATGAGCGGGTTAGGTTGATTGGCCATGCTAAAATTGACTCTCATGTCAGGGGATTAGCCGGGTAAATATGTGGGATTACGGGAATAGGGCCTGGGTGGGTTTGTGGTCGGTGCAGACTCGATGGGCCAAATGGCCTCCTTTTGCACTGTCGAGGTTCTATGATTCTACGATTTAAAGAGCTGCTTTAAGTTTGTATTACTTTAAAAACATGTTTGGCAGGGAGAAAAATACAAGTGGAATTAATTACTGTAATTGTGATACGAACTTCCTTTAATGAGACAGTTCAAGGATTACAGAAACGCACATTACGGATATATAACATCAAGTTCAGGGCTGGACAAATTGAGTATATTCAAAAAATATCTACAGTGCAAATTCAAATCTACAGTTCACACTTTAATAGATCATTGCTAGATTACTAAAACTCCAATCATATCCAAATTACGTATTATTGCATTCATTGAAAATTCATCAGATGCTTTGAATTGTAATATTACTATCCATTAAATGCAATATGGCTTCAGTTAGTGGATAATAAATGAGACCGCTGTCACCTTCAAGTGCAGTGTCATTGCCCTATTTTCACAGGAGATCAAAATCTATTCAGGGATGCAAACTAAATACTTTGTTCAGAGTTTTGTCCCTGAAGGAGCTTTTGTGCTGGACAGTCCAATTACTCTACAATCAATGCACTTTTAAATGGCAGCAGGGATTCCCGTTTTGTCATTTACAATCAGGTTAAGAATAGCTTCAAGAGCCAAATATTTTTAAGAGCACAGATACAGGAAAGTGTAAAACTGCAGACTCTTTTTTTTGCAAACTCAGTTGTGAACACCACAACCCAACACAAATCTGATGATACCACTGCTAAGGAAGAAGAAACGCTTGCAATTCAGTCTTTGGTGTATCGATTTTTATTTAAATGAGATCAGCACCAAAATCACAACAAAACGTCCTTGAATGAAACTGCAGAGAAACAGCTAATAGTTTTCTTCATTTGATTGAAATAAATGACAATACCTCCCTGTGCCGGGCTCGCCACACAATTACTTTTATTAGGTCTCAAAAGCTTAATTAGTTAAAATAAGAAACAAGTATCTGAATGAAACAATCAGACAAGTAATTTTGATTTCATTACAAATCCAGGGGCAGGAACAAGTACCTAACTGCAGGATTCTAACGTTAAATTAATAGGAGGCAAAATAAATCTGCCAGCAGTGGCGGTAAGCTTCAAAATCTTGTAAATTGTAGGAAGTTGTAATGACTGGAGGTAAGGAGTCCCACATTTTGAAGTGCCAGAATAATTGAGTTGGAAGAGGAAGAAATGAGGGACGTAGATTTAAAAGGCTAATGGAGGGGGAAGAGGGATGAGAAAGGAAGACAAGAGGGAGAGAAAATGAGCAGAGAGAAGCCGGGTGAGCAGAAAATTTATTGAAATAATAAGAACATAAGCAATGGCAGGACTAGGGACATTAACTATTTTACTGAATAAATTTTTAATTAATAAATTAAATGCTATAAAGATGGCAGGGCAAGTATTGTGTGGCAGCTGCAGAATAGGGGAATGCATGGACACCCACACAATGCAAGACAAACACATTTGCAGTAAGTGTCTGCAGCTGGAGGAACTTCAGCTCAGAATCATTGAGCTGGAGGCCGAGCTGCAGACGCTGCGACAAATCAGGTACGGAAAGTTTCCTGGCCATTTTATTCCAGGAGGTGGCCACACCCCTTAGGATAGGGTCACCTGATTTGGCCCTTGCTCAGGGACAAGGGGCTGTAACTATGAATGAGGCATAGAAAGGGATAGAGAAGTGACAAGTACAGAAACCTCAGCCCTCACAATTATCCAATAGGGTTGAGTTCCTTGCAGCCTGTATGGAGAAATGCAGGGGCTGCAGCGTGTGTGACTGAACTGTGGCACTGTGGTACAGGAAGCGGGGGGGGGGGGGGGGGGGAGTTGGGAGAGTTAAAAGGAATGTAGGCAGCAGAGGACCGTATAGTCAAGGGGTGTGGTGAACCATAGATGGTTACCACTATGGGTACTTGTACATATGTTACTCTTGGGGTTAGGGTTTGGGTGTTCCACCTGTTATTATTGTTTATGTGGTACACTCCGTTTGGCTCCGCCTTCTTACAGGAGTATAAAGGTCACTGCTACTTCCTAGTAGCCTTTAGTCTGGGATAATATTGTTAAGTAGTGTGCTCCTATTTTGTCGTGAATAAAAGCCTTTATTCCCGGGTACGTCCTAGCCTCCCGTGTGAATCAATCGCGCATCAAGGGGATAGACACAGTCCTCTGCAGCCGAGAGTAGGAGTCCAAAAGGCTACTTAGCAGATGGTGGCAGGGCTTCGGGACATCTGTTCTGGGCTGGACAGGAACGTAGTGGGAAGAGGAAGATCCAATTCTTGTGGTCCACGCAGGGACCAACAACATAAGTAGGACAAGGAAAGAGGTTGTATTAAGAGAGAATAAGCAGCTCGGGGCTAAATTAGAAAGTACGACAAAGCAGGATGTGATGAGTGGTGTGCCACAGGGTTCAGTTCTTTGGGCTCAACGTTTTAACAATTCATATCAATGACTTGGATGAAGGGACTGAATGTATCCTTGGCAAATTTACCAAAATTCTATAGATTCTGCGATGGTTCCTGAAGATTGGAAGGTAGCAAATGTAACCCTGCCATTTAAGAGAGGAGAGAGGAAAACAGGAAACTACAGACTTGCTAGGTTGACTTCAATAGTAGGTAAAATACCATTCTAAAGGATGTGATAACTGGACTCTTAGAAAATAATGTTGAATCGGGCAGAGTTAACATGGATTTTTTGAAGATGCAACTAACAGAATAGATAAGAGGGTATCAGTGGACATGGTGAATTTGGATTTTCAGAAGGCTTTCAATATTGTCCCATACAAGGGGTTAGCAAACAAAAGATATCAAGTGATATGGTGATATTGCGAGAAAATAGCATGGAAGTAGATCAGACATGATCTCGTTAAATGGTGAAGCAAGTTTGAGAGGCCAAATGCCTACTCCTACCTTCCAGTGTTCCTTATTGGAGAGAGAGAAAGAAGCAAGAAGGCAGAGGAGCAGAGACACAACAAAGAGAGGGAAAAGCAAGGTGAAAGAGAGAGAGAGACGGAGAAGGAAGAAGACAGAAGGAAAAAAAGAAGGAAGGCATGAAAGGAGCGAAAGAAGGATGAGAGAGAGGAAGGAGTAAGGAAAGAAAGAGAAGCTGAATGGAAGGAATAAAGAAAGATTAAGCAGAATGAAGAAAAACAAGAGTACATGGAGGAAAAAGAAGATAGAGTGGTAGTTACTTATCATTCATATAACCAAGTACAGACAATCAAGACTTGGAAAGGTCACAGCCATCAGACTACATTTTAAATCGAACTTGCAGAGTGAACTTTCATGCTCACATATCTGGCTTAAGATATCAATTATCTGTTGCGCATTTCTTTATCTATCTCTCCCATCGACAGAGATCTGCAATAACCACTGGTCATGGATCAAGACGCTGCATTTATGGCACTTTAAGGGAAGTCACTGATCTGAACCACTTCAGATTCATATTCTGGTCAATTCTGATGCAATTTATTTCAGTGGGAGTTCCACTTTTCTCCTGAAAGTTTTCCACTTAGCAGCCCAAGATTTTCCAGCTATTCATTTTAATAGGCAGAAGAGCCACAAGGCTGCTGAGGCCAGGGATACAGTCAGGCTACCACCTGTCATTCTATTATCTGTGGAAGCATAACAAACAAGGGGAAGAAAACGGTTTACAAAGATTTCATAAGCAAGTGCAAATCTGTCCTTTTAGAGGAAGCGTTTGCTGAATTCAGAGCAAGAATCCCCCCTCAATCCAAGGCGCCTGAATCAAATAGTTGCACTCCTCCTGCTATCAAGATGAGAAAAAAGTTAATTAAAATTGGCATACTTGCATTCTTATTTTCACTTCAGAGAACATGAGATCAACACTGATTCGTCAATCTTGTGTTATCTAGAGGTGACAACTTGTAAATTATACAAAACACTATCAACTGTGATGATGTGACTGTGATTCTAACATTCGCATTTACACAAACTCGTACAAAAAGCTCCTCTGTAGATGCAACCAAATAATTGCAATATGTACAAGATTTAAAACAGCTTTAAGTTGGCACTTGGTCAACTAAATCATTTGTTGAACACTTTGGTTTTAATCTCCAAATGCAAATGTTTTTGGGAGTATTTCGGTTCTCCGTGCCCCTCTACAAAGGCTTCTTAACGCACAGCTGTATTTTGGAGACATTGGGCAGGATTTGCCGGCCGCGCTCGCCCCAAAATCGGAAAAATGTCGCCTGAGGTCACCAGACTGTTGCATGGTCCGTTTCCTCCCCCCCACCCCCACTCGTGACAATTCCCGTGGTGGACGACGGGAAAATTCTCCCCATTATGGTTTAGGTCTGTAAATTTCTTACTTTTGTCCATGATGAAAAGAAATGATGCTATAAAACTACTTCAAAAAAATTTACAAAGTTTGAGGGCGATTCTCCCAAAAGTCCTGTATTGGCGAGGAAACTGGTTTAGATCAAGACTATTTTTTCAGTGCAACTTCAGACCTGAATCTCCCCACTCTGTGAAATGCAGATGTCACAATCGTGAATATCATTAAAAGCCGGGGGAGGGGGGGTGGGGGGTCATGCACAGTGGCCCCGATCTGTCAGTCTCCCCATTTGCTGGCCAGCATGATCACTGGCCAGCCCAGGACCCCCGCAGTGCTGACCCTCCACCCCCCCCCCACCCGATCATGGCCCCCACAAGCCTTCTCGGGCCAGCCCAACCCACCGGCCCGGAGCGCTCTTATGTTCAGCACCCCCCCCCACCCAGCAGTGGCGATCCACCCACCACTCCTCATCCCGGCAGACCTCCTCCCGGCAAACCAACCCCCTCAGCCCGCCCCAATTTCTGGACTCCGTGCAGCCCCAACCAATCCAGTCTGCAGAGTGGCAGCGGAACCACCCAGCCCCACCAATCGCGCCCTAGACCCCGCCCACAATAGGCCTCACCCCCTTGGCACTGCCCGATGCCTGGTGGGCAGTGCCAAGGTGCCCCCTGGGCATGGGCACTTTGCCCCTTGGGCAGTGCCAGGGGGCACAGGCTGGCACTGCCAGGGTGCCCATGCCCCGGGGGTACCAGCCCCTCTGCTGCCTGACCGCCTGGGGAGCCCCGATTGCCCCCTCTCATTCTGGCGGGGTCTCCCCCTAGTTCCCCGAACATGGGAAGCTACTCTAAACCCCGCCGGACTGAAGTATTCCTGGCGGGGTGGGAGATCCTATCGGGCCCGGCTAGTTCTGCGCTGGGCCCAATAATCACATTTAAAATACATTTAAATTACATTTTTAAAAGATTTAAATCACTTACCTTGTCTTCCCGCTGGTTCCCAGCGCAGTCCTGACTGCAACTGTTCTCCGGCTGTGGGAGACACGCATGTGTCAGGAACGCATGCGAGAATCCCACGAAATGGCCGACACGCGATTCTCCCATCCCGATGCGCCAAAAAACTTGGGCGTCAGGATGGGAGAATCGCCCCTTTTATTTCTATTCTTTTCAATAAAAATAGATTTTGCTTGCCACTTCTTTTTAATTGTATGGGTTTATCCATATCTTTTTCTAATAAATGTAATTGGAAACAGCTGATCTGATTTTTTTATGCTCTCATGCCCCTGTCATCCCTGTTCAACACATTTTTAAAAAATACACAACTTCCCTTCCAGCATCACTAAACAGTGAATGAGAATTTAAGATATCCAAGAAATAGTCCAGAGAAGTTCAAGAAAATGTTGCTGAATTATGATAACATCTGAAAAACTGGGGAGGTATTCACTCGAACCCAAGGTAACTAAAAGAAAATACTTTTATAATTTAGAATACCTCATCATTCTGAGGTCAATTAATACAAATCAACAGGGAATTAGATAAATATGTGATCATCGCTATTCAGACAAATACTTTCAAAAGGAATTTGAACTTCAGTTAATAGCTGAACGGGGGAGGACACAAGATTTCACTTATTAAAAGACTTTAAAAGTAACAGACTAAACAACTATTGACTAAATACGAGGCAACTTGTACATTAAATGACAGAACAAAACTTTTAACACAACCAAAAAATAAACCTATCAGGTATACATTACACTGTCCTTTAAGTTGACATTAAATTCTCCCAGAATCAGAGCAAAATGATTCTTAGCTCCCAAGGGTTTATTTCCAATCTTTTCCTTTGCCAGATTGGAAAGTTTTAATTCTAGAACTGTCTTTTATGGTGCAAGGTTTCCTGGAAACTTCTCTGTCCACCTAAAGCTTGGCAAATC
Organism: Mustelus asterias; assembly: GCF_964213995.1. Classification (NCBI taxonomy): domain Eukaryota; kingdom Metazoa; phylum Chordata; class Chondrichthyes; order Carcharhiniformes; family Triakidae; genus Mustelus; species Mustelus asterias. The sequence continues at coordinate 43,604,934 of NC_135803.1, forward strand.
TTCCAGCCTTGGTTTAACTCTTCACAAATGTCATCCTTCGAATCCAGGCGCAAGCTTTCACCCAGATACCTGCACAGTAAACATGGGCCTCCAGTTGCTCTCCCTTTCCCAGACCCAATATTCAGTTCTTTTTTTAGGAAAGTCTGTCCTTTCCATCTCAAAGCCCATGACAATGTAAATCACATGGGCGTTGTATCTAGGTAGAAATACTGATCGCTGTTGTTTATACCCAACTCTATTCTATTGTCAAATTAAATGGGCAGTTTACAGCCCAACTATTTACAACCCCACATTCTTTTATTGGACTTTGGAGACTCATTATCTATCAATTGTTAACACACAGGCTGCTGCCATTGCTGGCAAGTGTGAACACATTATACCTTCTTCCCAATAAAACAACCTAGACTCCCTTTAATTTCTAACAATCAAACCGCACAGGGCTGCTGTCAGTCAGGTGTGATCCCCTTCATTATGCCTCAAGTTAATGACAACATCCCAAACAATCTCAAACTTTATAATTGTAACAAATACTTGAAGAAAATATTCAAGAACTTTAATTTACAAACCACGAGCTAATCTGTTTTTGATGGATTTGGCCGAAACGAGAATGTTGCGCAGGATACTGGAGACAATCTTAACACTTTGACTAGCTGCATTACCTAATTGGTGTTCACCTAATTGGATAAACAGGCTCTCAACTTTACATCTCATCTGAAACCCTTCATTACCATGGCCATAATCCTCCAGTACCACATTCGCCTAGATTTTGTGTTTAATGAGGTACTGATGATCAAAACCATAATCTTCTGATTCAGAACTGAAAGTGCAAACACCCAAACAAGGCTAACTTTCAGAGCAGGTGATGATGGCAGAGTCTAATGTACAAACTAAAGTCAGCACTGCACAGCACCCTATGTCACTCAATCCTACGCAGTGCTAAGAGTGCTATTAAAGAAGTCAAGCTTATGTGGAGATGACACTGGCACAATAGCCTTTTTCTATGGTGATGTTTCTATGATTTATAATATATTACTGGTGAACAGGTGAGACAATATTCATGCATGCAAGATCCTGAAGCAAATGTGCAAATTGAAGAAAAATAATGTGTATTAAATAATAACAAATTCTAGGGAGGTGGTGGCCTAGTAATATTATTACTAGACTATTAATCCAGATACTCAGCTAATGTTCTGGGAACCCGGATTCGAATCCCACCACAGCAGATGGTAGAATTTGAATTAAATTTTTAAAATATCTGGAATTAAGAATCTACTGATGACCATGAAACCATTGTCGATTGTTGGAAAAACCCATCTGATTCACTAATGGTCTTTAGGTAAGGAAATTTGCCATCCTTACCTGGTCTGGCCTACATGTGACTCCAGAGCCACAGCAATGTAATTGACTCTCAACTGCCCTCGGGCAACTAGGGATGGGCAATAAATGCTGGCCAGCCAGCGACGCCCATGTCCCATGAATGAATATCAATAAAAACCTAGAACTCAAAATTAAAAGACAGGAGTTCATACAACCATCTTATACAGAGGGTGATAATTGAATGGTGCAGACTGTCCAGAATGACATTGGAATCTGTTAGTCTAGAAACATTTGAGTGAATTTGACTTGAGCACTGAGGGAGTGGGCATTTCATTTAAAAGAATTAACTGTTCTGATCAGACAGACAGATAGATTTGCCTCTTTCTCAGTCCTGTACATTCTCCAAGTTTTTATAAATTGAGGTTGAGAGACTTGACTCGTGACATGTTATGATCCTTGACCAGACCCTGAAATGTGGCCAGGGGTGGGTGGGATCTGATTCGGGATCAATGACACTTTGTTTAAAAGTAGATAAAGGGTGAGATTCAACACATCTGCTTTTGAAAAACAGCCACAAGATTCCACGGGTTTTGAACAAACAAGAACAAAACTTACTATCAACGTTCAGAAAGATAAAACAATTTACAATATGTATCTTCTGTTCTAACATTTAGGTTAAGTATGTGATGCATGTGAATTAACAGACAAACTGTGATTGGACACTTCACACTTCAGGTTAAATGACAGATGCAACCAAAACAGATTCCATGAATTTCTCTACAAATCACCCAGATGTTCATCCCACTGTGAGTCAACCAATCTCACTCAAACGTCGTCTTTCTCACAAGAGTTTCCCATCTCCACTTTTGAAGATCCTGCCTTGAACTTCTCGCCAACCACTCCCACTCAGACAGCTTTAACAATGGGTACACCTCTCAGGGTCTCAATCTCACCTTCTGAGATTCCTCCTCTCTTGATTCCCGGGTACACTTAGCACTTGCTTCCAAGCACACTTTCAGATCTATGGCCAGGACCACTGCTCCAAAGGGGTATCTTTGTGTTAACGACGCTCTTATAGAGTCTTCACCCCACAGCCTTTTCTGTAACTTTGTAACTCAACTTAACTGGGATTTTAGCCTATCCCTGTCTCTGTGGCACTTGTTGACTGGCACACTGCCTTAAACAGACTGCTTCAAGAACTGATCTGGTAACCTATCAAAAAACTCCCAAAGGGTCCCACACTTGTTACTCAGCAAGACCCAATGGAACAAGCATCGGAATAGCCCCTACCTCAAACATTACTGCTAATTTAGCATCCAGGGACACAGAGTTTGATGGATTTCATGACACATGAAAGGAAAACATAAAAATATAAACTCAATTCACTTGATACTTCAGCTTTTAGTTTCACAACGACTATCCACCCCTCTTGCCCACTACATTAAACAGACTAACCATGTCACAGAATTAATTCCTAACTTAAGCGCTGAAAAAAAAGAAACTTGTCCTTCCATCAGTTCTAACCAAAACTAAATTACCAAATATATTTTTGTCACAATGCAATTTCCCTTTTTATGGCAGTACTCTACTTACTGCAGCTATGAAAAGTGATTAACTACTCATAAGGAGCAATCAACAATTCTTTACTATGACATTGTGGTGTCAGTGCAATGAATAGACCATCTTATTTTCAGTCTGCCTACTCCTCATTCTCCTTTCATCTGCTCCATCCTTCAAACATGTGGGTTCCACACCACATGATCAGAGCTTAGAAATTTTGATTTGGCCACTGTTGCCTCAGGAGGGCAGCAGGACTTCAACCTACCATGTCTGTTACAGTGTCAACCTCATCCCAAATTCAGGGGCTGGGTATATTCACATAAAAGGGTCAAGCACCATGGCTTATAAACACTCCCTGGTCACCCCACCCAGGAACAGGTCTAGAATTTCAGAGTAGCATCTCAATATTCCAGTGGAGGGGAGGAGCAGCAAAAGAGAAAGCAGACTAGGTCAAACACAATGTTTTCAATCCTCAACTGCCTCTTACTATTGTTGTAACAGTAGATTGAAACCACTCAAGTCTATAAGTTGCAGCAACTGAGGCTTTATTCAAAAACATATTTAAGAAGCATAAACCTATTCAGAGATTATACCCCTAGGAGACATATCCCTGCTCCTACAGTGTCTGCCTTATGCAAAGGCTGTGTAACATACTTATATCTTTTGGTTATCACCCTTACACTATAAATCCAACTAAGCAGCAAGTTACAGGCTGCAGCTGGAATTTAACTACCTGAAGGCTGAACGAACTCTGCTTATCACACTTTGACTTACCCATCCTGTGAAGGTCATGAAGTTTGTGATGTTACTTTGTCACACCAGCATGCTGAGAATGGGCTCCAGTAACAATGCTTTTAAAGCTGTTAATGCTCATAACTCCATTTGTCCACTCCAAAACTATTAATGCTGAATTATTTCAATCACCCCACTTCACTATTGTTGTTGATTTTCTGATGTAATCAATCTCAGAGATGACAAACAGCATCGTGAGCCTCCTCATACAGCAGTTCTTATGGTAAGTACACTTGCAGTGTGCAAGCAAGAGCACTTCACACTGGCCACAAACTTGGTGGAATAGGCTGGATTTCCTGTTTTACTACATGTTAAGACTGGTGTTGTTAGACTTCTTACTGTGTTTACCCCAGTCCAAAGCCGGAATCTCCACATCATTACTACATGTTAACACAGAGGAAGGGGGTGCACAAAGGGGGTGCATAGAGGAAATACTCCGCCAAGCGCTTAAACAGGTTCCTCCTCCATTTCTCCCAATCCACACTCAGATTTTGTGACATTCATGCCTGCTTTCAGTGTCCAGAACTCCTTTATCACACCATTCTGCATCGCTGAGTACTTTGTACAAAGCTTGTGTTTTTGAGATCCCCACCTCTCTCTCTTGCAAAGTGCATGCACCCTTGTTACTTGTATGTTAGCAATTCATCACCAATTTACACTGCCATGTTTCAGATGGCTGTCAAAATCTGAGGATCTCCTGTGTACTGAAATCGCCTGTAAGGCAATCCAAATTGCCTGTGTTACCAATTTGCTTAAGAATATTCAGAATATGAGCTTTTATTCTCCAAGATAATAGTTTTATATGGCAACATTTGCAATATTTCTTACAAATTTGATACTTACACTGACTTGTGCCTATAGAAATCAAAGTCGAGAAATTATATAATAAAACAGTTTTCCAATCTGAATGTTGAACAAAAATAAAAATGGTTCACTGGTTTGACAAGAGACACACAAGCCTGTATTTTAATATTTAGCACACTCTTGCAAGCCAATAAATTTTAACGGTCTGGCATTAACAGATCAAAGTCCGACATCAGAATTAAAAATAATAATCTTGGTTTTCCACTGGTACAATGCTGTCCATTTCTATATTCCAGCACTATATTGATGCACCACAATAGGGTTGATGCTACCAGCAGCATTCTTCATAAACTGGATTTCACAGGGCATCGTGGATCCTGTCACCCATTGCAAAAGTCGAGGGCCAATCCACGCTGACATTTAAAGGCCAAAGTTGGATGTTAGATTTCCACCCCTTCGCGACAGGAAGTCCTGCCTTAGAGAGCTGTCAGCTGATAACCAGCAGCTCTATATTCCCCTATAGCCATGATGTGGAAGTGCCGGCGTTGGACTGGGGTAAGCGCAGTAAGAAGTCTCACAACACCAGGTTAAAGCTCAACAGGTTTATTTGGTAGCACAAGCTTTCGGAGTCTCGCTCCTTCTTCAGGTATAGAAGGAGTGAGACTCCGAAAGCTTGTGCTACCAAATAAACCTGTTGGACTTTAACTTGGTATTGTGAGACTTCTTACTGTGCTTACCCCTACAGCATCAGGTGAGAATGTTGGCCACTACTGGGGCCCAATTCCCAGTGGAGACCGGGGGGGGGGGGGGGGGGGGGGGCGGACGGGAGGAGAGAGGTGGATTACACTAAGGTCAAGCTGGAAGGCCCCTGAGAGAGGGGTGGAGGGAGAGAGGGAGCCAAGTTTAAGAGGCCCGGGCGGAGGGGGGGTGGTATAGGGTAATATGAGATATTGGAAAGGTTGCCTTTTGATGGGCATAGGGGACCTGCAAAAAGGAGGTTCTCCCACCCCTTTCCCAACATCAGCTTGCCCAGTAAACTTTGTTGGGCTATGTATTTAGCATGAGACTCCCCTGTCATGGGCAAAATAGTGGTGGGAGTGACCGGCCCTTAAGTTTCCAATAATTGCTCCTGTAAGGGCCTCATTGGTCCAAGGGAACACAGGCCCAACCACTCCTGTATCTCTTGCAAAGTTTCATACAGTCAGGGATGAGCAGTTAGGCTGTGGGAAGATCATGCCCTAAGATTTTACGAGATGCCTGCCTTCAATCCTACCAGAAGAGGAGCATAAAATCCAGCCCTATCTTGATCTCTATCTCCTATATTTACTTCTCTGGATAATCCCACGGATGGTTTCTACAACAGTGGATTCTGCTGTACTCGTCAATTACTGATAAAAGCAAAATATCACTGGATGCCTTTGATCTAGTGTCCACAAATGCAATACACTAAATTTCCATCCAGCAGGACAAATGTACAAATGTGTATGCTGCTTTCAGGATTTATAAAGATTACGACCGAAAAAGGCTGCAAGTTACTGTTTCTAGTAAGTAACTTCCCAGAATTGGAAAATACAAAAAGAAATTCAGCATTCAAGCAAAGCAAGAACTTTAGCAGATAGATTGATGTCATCACTCCAGATATACAAGTGGTCGGCATTCTGTTCTTCAACTAACAGGTGTCAAATATCAATTTTGAATGTGGGTAAAACGTGCAGAACCGTGGGCAGATTTGACACATCCCGAGGTATGTAAGTGCTTTACAGCTAAACAGAATTGAAATGTCGCGCCATCTGAATCACAAGTTTGCAACATGTTCATGTCTAATTTATAAAGAGACACAACTTCTTCCCATAATATTGTACGTGGATTCTGTAAGATGCAAAGTGAATTCTACAAAGTGTTTTTATCTGGATTTTATGTATATAAATTTAAATAATACTTGGTCATCACTGTTGGGGTGGGTTTATAATATCTGCCCAGATGAAAGGTTTTCAGCACCTATATTGGAAGTTTCACAATCTGACTCTATCCAGGACGTTAACAGAGCAGATGTCCCTGTTCCTGCAACAAAAGCTGTCAGGTCACCTGGACACGGAGCTATCAGGTAGGGATTAATGAAAATAATAAATTAACTAAATAGAGGGGGTAACAATTACAAAAAGAGATTTGAGAAGTTTTTCACTACAGCTGAGAAGACAGAGAGGTAGCCAAAGAGAAGTTTACAAGGTTCTGAGTGCTTATCATTCGGTTAATGACAGGTTAGTAGACTGATTAAGAGCGGAAGAGTACGCTTTACAGATGATGATAAAGAGTTCAGCACAAAAAATTATATTTACACAAAGGGTGATTGGAATTTTGAACTGTCTGTTACAAAGCCCCTAATGAAACATCCACAAATTTATTTAAATTGGAAAGTTGATTAATAAAGATGAACACTAAAGAGTATGGAGAGAGAAAAGCAGAATGGTGGTTGATGGACAGTTTTGACAACCAAATGGAAAATTTGTGTGCTGTAATATATCCATGATTCTATGAACTGCAATTAAGAAATAAACAGAAATTACACAAGTCTACCTTCGATATATTAGCACATGCTAGTTCATATGATTCAAATACCCTGCAATCAACATTTGAGTCCTTGTCTGATGTATCCCAGGTAACTTGTAAACAGCAAACTTTGGTTAAATAATGAACTTGTCTCATAATAACTGACCAGAACAACATATTTAAAAATCTACTTGATCAGGACTTGAGCCAATAAAATCTTAACATGTTTGGCTTAATGTTGTGTTTGAAATACTTCCACTTCGGGCATATAACAGAAGTAGTAAGGGCGGCACGGTGGCATAGTGGTTAGCACTGCTGCCTCTCAGCATCAGGGACCCTGGTTCAATTCCAGCCTCGGTCATTTTGTGTGTGGAGTTTGCATATTCTCTCCGTGCCTGTGTGGGTTTCCTCTGGGTGCTCCGGTTTCCTCCCACAGAGTAAAGATGTGCGGATTAGGTGGACTGGCCATGCTAAATTGCCCTTAGTGTCAGGGAGATTAGCAGGGGTTACGGGGATGGGGCTGGGTGGGATTGTTTTCAGTTCAGGCTTGATGGGCCGAATGGCCTCCTTCTGTACTGTAGGCATTCTATTCTATGATTCTAAATACTTCTCGATCACATACATGGTCATAAAGTCCATTCTACTGCAGCTAAGAATTGTCTTAACCTATCACTTTGTTAGCAAGATTGTTCGCATACCATCTATCCTCATGTTCTATGTTAAAACTGCAACATTTAGGCCAAAATTGCTTGCCAATGCCCATTAGAACCCAGATCAGAACTACCAAAATTCAATTAAATGCAGGGCACTAAAGCCATTGGACAAGGCTTTTGGTCTGAATGAATTCAAACACTGCGTTTTGCTTTGCGTCTTTGGTATTTATTTCATGAACTGGCTGGTCCAATGGATGCACGAACAGCTTAGTGTAGATTTGTATATCACTTGTACCTGGAGCCTGCTGCTTGAAGTTGCCTTCTGGGGGCTTCAGGTACAGGTGATATGTAGATCTACACTAAGCTGTTCCGGCATCCATTGGCACCGCAAGTTCATGAAATAAATACCAAAGACCCAAAGCAAAAAAAGTGTTTGGATTCATTCAGACTGAAAGCCTTGTCTAATGGCTTTAATGCAAACACCACTACCTGGAAGTTCCCTTTCAACTTGCACACCATCTTGACTTAGAATCAGATCACCTTCCTTCACTCCCACTGGGTCAAAATCTTACAACTTCTTTCCTAACTGCATTATGTATGCGTTTGCGCCACATGGGCTATGTGGTTCTTTAAGGCAACTCACCACCACCTTTTCAAAGGCAATTAGGAATGGGCAATAAATGCTGGCCTTGGCAGCAACTCTCAAATCCCAGGAGTAAAAAAGAACTATCCTATTGTACTTATATTCCCCACTGTTTACACGTTTAAATGAAATGGTCTCTTTTGACAACATAAGAAATAGTGGCAGAAGTAGGCCAATCAGTAAGACTGTGGCTGATTCATAGACAAAGACACACAGATCCCTCTGCAATGCATCATTCTGCAGTGTCATTTTTATTTAACTAATATACTGATTTTCTAATCTTCCTGCCAAAGTGAACAACCTCACATTTTCCCACATTATATCCTATCTGCCAAATTTTTGCCACTCACTTAACCTATCCATGGGGTGAATTTTCCCATTCCACCTGCCACAGGAATCATAGCGGGCAAGAGGTGGACCATGGAAATGTCTGTTGATCTCAGGCGGGATTTTCTTGTTTCGGGGCGAGCGCAGCTGGAAAGTCCCGCTCATTATCTCTTTGCAGACTCTTTGTATCCTCCATGCAATGTCTTTTCTGCATATAAATCAGCAGCAAAGTTAGCTACAATACAGTTGGTCACTTCATCTAAGTTATTAACATAGATCCCAAAATGTTGCGGTTGCAGCACTGGTCTCAGCAGCAATCCACTGGTTACTGTTTGCCAACCTGAAAATGACCCATTTAACCCGACTGCTGCTTCCTGTTACAAACCCACTATCCATGCTGAAAAATCCTTCACTTCCTTAGCCACAGATGGTGCATCCTTCTCATTGTGTTTTTCTTTCTCAGAAGAATATATTTTGTTGAGTGTTATGAATTCAGGCTCACTGGTAAGTCTATCAGCAGCAAACACGAGAGAGAAACTGCCTATGATTGGAGGAGCAGCTCCTTGCAGATCTCTCACTTCCACTTACCTGCAGTTTGAACAGAGAGTCCACGAGCCGGATACAGAGGCATGGCCGGCCAGATTGTGGCCCGCAAACCATCTGTTGGACAACCCCTGTGTTAGATAATGAGAGGCGTTGCTATGTATTGCTTTCATTCTATTCTGTGGAATTCAACTGAATAAGTAACATTTGTAGTGAACATTCAGCCAGACAAATCAAATCTCAGATTACAAATCCATTGGTGTCAGTACACTTGCCCTCATTTACAATGATCAGCAAGCTTTTGGATGTAAGGATCAGATTAGAAGTGATTTTCAAATTCCGTAGGCAGGAATGATTACTGCACCTCATTGAGAACAACTCAGCTACGGGTAAAGAATTTAACAGCTCATGGGAATGTTAATTAGAGCCAATTAGTTCCAGAGTGACCTCCATTGACGATATAAAATTAGCCTTGCAGATTTGTGCAAAGCATTTTTTTTGCCAAAGTGCAATCCTCGGCAATTTGAAATGTGCAGTGAGATGGAGATATTTGCAGGGTATTAAGACATTGAGCATTACTCGCTGAGAAAACCAAAATGAAATGAACAAGTGGATATTTCCTACCTGGTAGAAAGTTATTTTATTTTAATCTAACTCCCACATCTGCTGGAGATGCTCCTTTTTTGAGTCCCTCACTAAACTGGAAGGCAGCAAACTTAGGTCAGCAAATTCCCAATTAGCCAGCAGTTCAACCGGAAATCCTGCAAGTCAGGAACATGTCAAGGTTGCTTACCAACTCAGAATAACTCCAACTAGAAAACGCAATCCCCCCTCTCTCAACACAGCTTTCTATAACATACTTAACATCACCTGAATCAGCATCCAGATTCGAAGAACTGTTTCCATTCCACCTGCAGAAAATAAGGGCTTCTGTGGGGAGAACGAGGCGGCAAAGCCACAAGCATGTGAGACGTGCAGGAGAGTTTATAATTTTAAAAAGTGGAAGAACCAAACTCCAAGTAAATCGGAACCATGAATCCCGAACTATCAAACTCAGGGAAAATAGCAATGAGCAAATTTCAGGGGATACCTTTCATGAAATATTTCTCTCAAGACTCCAACGTAACAGGCAGCATTGCAAAGCTGGTTCAACTGAGAGGGGAAGGGGAAATGATGGAAATCCATTTAGCTATACCATAAATAAATGTGACAGCATGCAGTGCACCCAATTCAAATTGAGTTTCATCTGGGAAATGAGGGAAAAATGGCACCATTATAACAGTGCTGCATTACAATGAACATCAATCAGCCATGAAAAGTAGTGAGAGAGAATTGTGATGGGACATTAAGACGACGGTAGAGAAAATTTGGGTTGTTAAAAAACTAGACTTTTTGTCACATTTGCTATAGATTTTTTGAATTGAATAAAGCATCATCAATTTATAGCTTCACCTGTGAAAATAGTTCCTTGTGTGGCCTTGGTGTCAAATTTTGTTTGGCAACACTTACGTGAAATTGTATGATGTGACAGAAATTACATAAATGTAAGCTATCATTGTAAAAATATTGCTTTAGAACTAATTTACAATAACGAGTTTCCATTTTCCAGTGGATTTCCAGTATAAAGCTCTGGGAACATTTTCCTGGAACTGTATCCTGTTTCCTGTATCAATCATCTCTCATTGGTTATAGCTAGGATCCTAAAAATAAAAATACTGTGTTTTGGAGAAAATTAACAGAAGGCTGAGGACACAAGAAAGATTTACAGATTACAAGAATGTATTGCAAACTAGAAAAATCCATTTACTTTTAATATGCACCTTCATGAGGCACGTCCAGGAATAAAAACTTAAGGACAACGAATTCTCATTTACAGATTCAGTGCTATAAACATATTGATGGTGTCATTAGTGCTTTAATTACAGATAATGGTTCACCTTCAAGGACTAAGAACATGCTGGAAGAAATTGTATTTTTAAAAATACATTGTCCCTTAAAGAGTTAATACAAAAAATCTGGTTGCTGCTGCTCCTGGAAAAGACAGCTTTTTACAAGAAAAGGTCATTAAGCAGTTTTAAAGATCTCTTGACCCTGGTGGACTGCTTACAAAAGGGTCACATGGAGGTTTACGGATTTGAATGAAATAGGTATGCCTGGAAAATGGTGTTTAAAAGTTGGTTTTGCTTTGGGGAGGCAAGATGATCAACCTCTTGGATAAAAAACACACCCTGTTCCTAAAGCTCCAGACCCAGTCCCAAATGCAGAGCATGAGTGGAAGTTACTCCGAAACCGCTCTAGATTTGGAAATTGACTGACTGCAAATGTTCCTCGATCCAGCTAAAAAGCAGTGCAAGAATCATCGATTGTTTCATAGATCAGCGCTGAGAAACCAACACTATAATCCAGACATCATTTCGAGGACTATCCTTTTCCCTGAACTTGTAACGTTTTTTTCAGAATTCCTCTATTTTATTTATTTTTGCTTGTGTGTATGTGAGAGAGAATTAGGATATTTTGAAAGAGTAATATTAATATGCTTTCATATGTTTTTATTCATTCGTGGGACATGGGCATCGCTGGCTGGCCAGCACTTATTGCCCATCCCTAGTTGCCCAAGGGCAGTTGGGAGTCAACCACATTGCTGTGGTCTGGAGTCACATGTAGGCAAGGATGGCAGATTTCCTGCCCTATAGGACATTAGTAAACCAGATGGGGTTTTCCAACAATCGACAATGGTTTCATGATCATCAGTAGATTCTTAATTCCAAATTATTTTATTGAATTCAAATTCCACCATCTGCCGTGGTGGGATTTGAACCTCGGTCCCTAGAACATTAATCGAGTTTCTGGATTAATATTCTAGCGTTAATACCAGTGGGTCATCGTCTCCCCTATTTAAAACTGTATGTCAATAAGCTTTACCTTTATACTTGATAAAGATGGTTTTAAAACAAACTATTAGTTTTCTTGTTTATTGAAGAAAACCGGGCATTGAGTGGTTATTCCAAGATTAATAGATAAAGCACATAAATGGCCATACAGCTAGCTGTGAAAATCATTTAAATTTGTGTTGTGATCCATGGAGATAGTGGAACTAGAGACAGACATTGCGCTCCTCCTGTCTCAATTGTAACAGTGAATGATTCCAGCGAGAACTAACAACAGCAGAAGGAAATATTGTGGGAAAAAAATCTAAATTAAAGTCTTCAAAAGGAACAGAGGAAGAAATAAGTACTGGGAGAACACTGCACATTTCTAACTTTGGTTCAAAACATTTGCTTTGTTGAGGTGTGGGCTCACAAATTTGGGTAAACCTAAAAATGAGATGTCAACCTGACAAAGCTACAACACAGGGCAGCGATGCACAACCACTGATAACTCAAGATCTGTTATATCCAGTGGTGAATGGTAGTGGACAATTAAACATCTAACTGGAGAAAAAGCCTCCACAAATATCCCCATTCTTAATGATGGAGAGTTCGTGCAAAAGACAAGGCTGAAGCATTTGCAACCATCTCCAGTCAGAAGTGCCTCGTGGATGATCAATTCTTGGCTTCTCCTGAGGTCCCCAGAAGTGACTAAAGGCATTAGATACAGCAAAGTCTATGGGATCGGTCAACATCCTGGTTATAGTACTAATGATTTGTACTCCAGAAATAGCCGTACTTCTAGCCAAGTTTGTTCTAGCACATCTCCACATGGCATTGTAGGAAATTGTCCAATTTATGTCCCGCCCACAAAATTCCAATCCAGCCAATTACCACCTCATCTGTCTACTTTCACTCATCAACAGTGTGAAAGAAGGTATCTTTAACAATTCTATCAAATGATACATACTCAGCAATACCCTGCTCACTGATACTCAGTTTGGATTCCACTAGGAGCACTCAGCTTCACACATGGTACAAACAAATGAGCTGAATTCCAGAGGTGAGGTGAAAGTGACTGCCCCCTGACATTAAGACAGCATGTGACTGAGAATGATATCAAGCAGCCTGAGCAAAATTTTAGTCAACGGGACTCAGGGTTGGCAGGAATTGTCCACTGGTTGGATTCCTACCCAGCACAAAGGGAGATGGTTGACATTGTTTGAGGCCATTTATCTCTGCCTCAGGACATTGCTGCAGGCATTCCAGTGGGTAGTGTCCTGGGCCCAACATCCTTCAGCTGCTGCTTTATCAATGGAGTGCCTTCCATTGTAAGGTCAGAAGTGGGGATGTTCACTGATGTTTGCACAGTTATGGGTACCATTCACAACTTCTCAGGAACTGAAGCGATCTGTCAGAAGCAGCACGACCTGGGCAGCCTTCATGTTAGGACTATGTGGCAAGTTAAATTCAGACCACACAAGTACCGAGCAATGACCATTTCCAACAAGCAAGACTCTAACCATCTCCCCTTGACATTCAATGCTATTACCATCAGTGAATCTACTGGCTCCACCATCAACATCCTCAGGGGAGGGGGGGTGGTTACCATTGATCAGATACTTAACTGAAACAGCCAGATAAATGCTGTGACTACAGAGCAGGTCAGAGGCCGACAAGTTTTAGTGAAGAATTCACCTCCTGACTTCCAAAAGCGTGCCCCGCATCTACAATGAAGCAGTTAGGATACGTTCCACTAGCCAGGGTAAGTGCAGCTCCAACAACACTCAAAAAGCTCAACACCAAACAGCCATTGGTACCACTCCCATCTCCTTAAGCATTCATTCTATCCACCACCAGTCCATAGTGGCTGCAGCATATACAGAATGCATGGTAGCAACTCACCAAGGTTTCTTCAACAGCATCATCCAAACCTAGTGACTTCTACCATTGAGAAGGTTGAAGGCAACAGATTCATGGGAACACTACCACCACGACCTGCAAGTTCCTGAAACTGAATTGCTGTTCCTTTATCATTGCTGTCACAATCTCGGAATTCACCTCCTAACAGCAATGTGAGTGTACTGACACCAATGCAGCAGTTCAACAAGGTGGGTTCCTACCATCGTCTCAAGACAATTAGGAATGGGCAATAAATGCTGGTTTTGCCAGTGACACACACATCCCAGGAATGAATAAAAGCATAAAAGCAAGAGGAAAAAATAAGCAAGGGATACATCAAATTTTATTGAAAATGCTGAGAAAGCTACAGCAAAACTGCATAATCACCAGGAAATAATACAGGAGCATCACAGATGCTGTCCGATGTTTTTAAATTTTCCTTTTAACGCTGAGATATTTTTTATATTTTATAATATGTAAGAGAGGCATGAGAGGGGAATTTCACAGTCACTTCATTGCAGTGTTAATGTAAACCTTAGTTGTGACTAATAAATAAACTTTAACTTTTAACTTTAACCTGTGGTGAACCATCGTTGGTTCCCACTAGGTAGTACTGAGCCAGGGTCTGGCCAGTACTACGAGTCTGTATATATGTTGCTGTTGGGGTTAGGGTTGGGTTGTTCTACTTGTTACTGTTGGGGTTAGGGTTGGGCTGTTCTACCTGTATTATAGTTATTATGGTACATCCCAGTCGGGCTCCGTCTCCTGGGAGAGGTATAAAGGTCACTGCTCTGTCTGGGACTCCTCAGTCTGGGATCGTGTACTATATATGGTAGCTTCATTGTAATAGTAAATAAAAGCCTTTATTTCCTTGAGCATCTCAAGCCTCGTGAGTAATATCGCGCTTCATAACCTTACTCACATAGCATGGCATCCTCCTGCTATCAAGCTGAAGGGCCTCCTATTGGTCCTCCAATTTCAAGCATCCATCCATTGTGCTTAATTAGATGTTGAGCCTGCCACCCCCCCCCCCCCCCCCCTCCCTCCCCGCCATTAATTGATCAACTGAGGAAATCCGCTAGTGAGTGATTGGTCACCACACCCATTTTTCAGCCTTTTAGCAAGGTCCTGAAACCTGCAGGAAAATCCTGCCTCTGGTCTTTTGTTCCAAATTGTTCCTGGCTGCTTCTAATCATTTTTCTTTATTTACTGCTTTAATACATTTCCGACTTTTTTAATCCTCCCTTTGCTTCTGCCTTCCTGACAACTGATTCAAGTTAGAGGGATGCTGCCAAGAAATTACTTGTGCAGCGTACAAGTAATCTTTGTTGTGTGAATGTAAAATATACATTTTGTTCAAACTGGCTGAGCATTTTAAAAAATTATTCTTCCACAACCTACTGATTTGTTTCATTTTAGTCTGGGTATTCAGTCACTTACATTGGTAATGTTAAAATAAAATGGAAAAAGGGGTGAAATCCTTGCCAAAGATCATAAAGAGTCCAATCAAAAAGCAGAATATCACGGATGCTGGAAATACACAGCAGGCCAGGCAGCATCTATGGAGAAAGAGAGATCGATGCATAGGGAGGCTGATGTCTTTTGGCACATTAAAAGTCGTTTTTAATGATTGCCTCATGATTTTACTCTCTAATGTTTGACATTCCTGATATTTAATTTGAAAGAGACCAGCATCTACATGGTTTATTACAACTTAATTCAAAGTGCAAAAGGATTCTCAATAAATCACCTGAGCTGTAAAGGGATTATAACATTTACAAAGGTAGCAGGAAGCACCTGATTGTCAGGTCCGATTAATTAGGGCTCTCAAATGTACAGCAGTACTTTAATATTCTCCTGGTCTAGACATGGATAATTGAAATCAGCAAGGGGGGACAATGGAGTTTCACACTCATTTTTCTGTTGGTGTTGAATTTTCCTCGATTCCAACAGAGTGACAGGTGCAACCTTTCATTTTATACAATAGACAGACATAATGTTCATACAAATTTAATGAAACGTGTCAAAGAGTAGATAAAATTGGAAATTTTTCCCTCTAAATGCTTTTGCTTTCAGGAGAGAAATTGAAAATAAGGTCCATACAGTGATCTTGATGGCATTTTCCCTACATAATTTCCTTCTGAATAATCATCTACCAGATACTACAATCAAAATATCCACTTTTAGAGGTTAATCAACAAAGGAGCTGAGGAAACAGAAGTTCCAGTTGCTTGGCAAGAGTGCTGTATAGAAGTGATTCCTAAGGTTACTGGACACAAATCTTTTCAGACAACTTTGCTTAAACAAAGTATTTGCTGGGGATGAAAATACGCATTCTATGAATGTTGTTTTCAAAATTTTAATCAACATATACATTACTCCAGGCCTCTTTGTAAAAGTCACTTTACAAAATAAAATCATTACCAATACTGTTCCTCACAGCCATGCTTCATGACAAAACTGATCCCAGATTTTCTTTTTTATTCATTCATGGGACATGGGCATCACTGGCTGGCCAGCATTTATTGCCCATCCCTAATTGTCCTTGAAGGGCAGTTGAGAGTCAACCACATTGCTGTGGCTCTGGAGTCACATGTAGGCCAGACCAGATAAGGATGGCAGATTTCCTTCCCTAAAGGGCATTAGCGAACCAGTTGGGCTTTTCCGACAATCGACAATGGTTTCATGGTCATCATTAGATTCTTAATTCCAGATATTTTTTATTGAATTCAAATTCCACCATCTGCCGTGGGGGGATTCGAACCCAGGTCCCTAGAACATTCGTTGAATTTCTGGATTAATAGTTTTGCGATAATACCACTAAGCCATCGCCTCCCCAGATGGGACTGACAAAAGCACGCAGCTCCAATTGCTGGTCTTGTGGAGAAAGATAGATTAATTTAAATCCTAGAACCCTAAATTATATGCTGGGCAATCGGTGTGGTTATACATAGACATAGAACAGTACAGCACAGAACAGGCCCTTCGGCCCACGATGTTGTGCCGAGCTTTGTCTGAAACCCAGATCAAGCTATTTCCTCCCTATCATCCCAAAGTACTCCAAATGCCTATCCAATAGCTTCTTAAATGTTCCTAAAGTTTCTGACTCCACTATCCCTGCAGGCAGTCCATTCCACACCCCAACCACTCTCTGAGTAAAAAACCTACCTCGGACATCCTTCCTATATCTCCCACCATGAACCCTATAGTTATGCCCCCTAGTTACCGCTCCATTCACCCGAGGAAATAGTCTTTGAACGTTCACTCTATCTATCCCCCTCATCATCTTATAAACCTCTATCAAGTCTCCTCTCAACCTCCTCCGCTCCAAAGAGAAAAGCCCAAGTTCCCTCAACCTTTCCTCATAAGACCTACCCTCCAAACCAGGCAGCATCCTCGTAAATCTCCTTTGCACTCTTTCCAGTGTCTCCACATCCTTCTTGTAGTGAGGTGACCAGAACTGCACACAATATTCCAAATGTGGTCTCACCAAGGTCCTGTACAGTTGCAGCATAACCCCACAGCTCTTAAACTCAAACCCCCTGTTAATGAACGCCAACACACTATAGGCCTTCTTCACGGCTCTATCCACTTGAGTGGCAACCTTCAGAGATCTATGGATATGAACCCCAAGATCTCTCTGTTCCTCCACATTCTTCAGAACCCTACCTTTGACCCTGTAATCCACATTTAAATTTGTCTTACCAAAATGAATCACCTCGCATTTGTCAGGGTTAAACTCCATTTGCCATTTTTCAGCCCAGCTCTGCATCCTATCTATATCTCTTTGCAGCCTACAACAGCCCTCCACCTCATCCACTGCTCCACCAATCTTGGTGTCATCAGCAAATTTACTGATCCACCCTTCAGCCCCCTCCTCCAAGTCATTTATAAAAATTACAAATAGCAGAGGACCAAGCACTGATCCCTGTGGCACTCCGCTGGTAACCGGTTTCCAGTCCGAAAATTTTCCATCCACCACCACCCTCTGTCTTCTGTTAGATAGCCAGTTACCTATCCAATCGGCCAAACTTCCCTCTATCCCACACATCCTTACTTTCTTCATAAGCTGACCGTGGGGGACTTTATCAAACGCCTTACTAAAATCCATGTATATGACATCAACTGCACTACCTTCATCTACACACTTAGTTACCTCCTCAAAAAATTCTATCAAATTTGTGAGGCAAGACTTGCCCTTCACAAATCCGTGCTGACTATCCCGGATTAAGCTGCATCTTTCTAAATGGTCGTAAATCCTATCCCTAAGGACCTTTTCCAGCAACTTACCGACCACCGAAGTAAGACTAACTGGCCTATAATTACCAGGGTCATTTCTATTCCCTTTCTTAAACAGAGGAACCACATTCGCCATTCTCCAGTCCTCTGGCACCACCCCCGTGGACAGTGAGGACGCAAAGATCAATGCCAAAGGCTCTGCTATCTCATCCCTTGCCTCCCAAAGAATCCTAGGATATATTTCATCTGGCCCAGGGGACTTATCAACTTTCAGTTTATTCCGATAAAGCTTTCAGAGAATATTCAAGCAGAAGAAATTCATCACAACTTGGTCACATGGTTGTCCGTGGGCAAAAAAAAATAATTTAAAAAGAGGTGGGCGAAGACAATAAATCTGACAGCAAAGAACTTGGGAAGCAATGTGGTTGAAACATTATGGGTTGAAATGAGGCTATCAGATCAAGGAATGAAGCCAGAGGAAACCAAAGAGCAGGGAGGCTGAGAGATAGAAATGGAAAGATATCAGTACAACACCAGTGATGGAATGTCTGCAAAAAAAAGTAAGAGGTAAGCTTCTAGATCAAAAATGTTGACTATAAATGTTTCCAAAAAATATTATACCAGATCTATGACAACTCAAAATGAAGTTTGTGAATTTATACTTGCACTGGGCAGCTTGTGCGTTGGACCAAAATAATTTCAGGTAAGGCATGGATCACGTGTTCAATTATCATTGTGAAAAGATTTATCAGAACATAGAACCTCCAAACGCAACTTGGAAAAATAAAGCAATCCTCCAGATTTGATTTCAATGCACCAATAAATTCAATTTACTGTACGGACAGTCCTTGGACTTGCAACACAATTGGTTCCTGTAAACCATGTTGCAACTCAAAACCTGGAACTGATTTCCCCATCAGAACAATGTTACAAATGGAAGATTGGTTCCTGAACTCTGGCTGAAAATCACTGATGGGGCGACCGACGGTGTTAAGTGCTTTCAACTCTTGCCCCGTCAAGTCGCTAAGGCGGCTGTTGATGCCTCCATGCCGTAGTACAAGTTCCTCATTTAGTGGGGAGGGTGGGGGGGTAATAATGAAGCCATTTGATCACTCAGTTGCTTGTTTAACCTTGAAGTTCTGTGAGTCTGAGCGCACATGTATAAATGCATTAAAAATTGCAACTGTTGAGCCAAAAAAATTAACACATTAGACACTCGTTTCCAACCTAATAAAAACTGTTCGACCTGTCCAGTCATACAGATGGGCTGTGCAGAACCTCAATGTGCATATAGGACCATGCTGATGAGGCATCGCAAAGACAAAACTGTCATTGAGGTGTCAATTTAGAAATGTTGTAAGTGCCGTTTGTCGTAACTCGAATGTCATAAAGTCGAGCCTCATCCAGCCACAAACAAACTGCCTGAACATTAGCACAGGCTGTCATCACTGATGATTTAGGTCAGGAAAGTTTCACTTTCCAGGAAGTCTTGGACAGTTAATTGCTATCATAACTGTTTAGCTGCCTGTGTAGCTGTCAAAACAACAGGTATGAGTGAGCAAAGCATAACCAGAGCGTCCGATAAACATCTGAACTCGAACATTTTGGTAGTTTTTTCAAACATGGACAATGGCATTAGGATGAGTAAAATGGAGCTGTGTTTTTTCAAGCAGAAAATGATTTCAGACTTGCACTGAAATGGTCCATTAATACCAACTTAATTTCAGCCTTGCCTCAGTTCAGTGGGAGCACTCTCCTGTCTGAATTAGAAAGTAGTGGTTCCAAGCACCACCCCGGACACTTGAGGCTGAGACTTCAGTGCAGCACTGAGGGTATACCACACCCCAACAGGTGCTGTGTTTCAAATGAGAAGTTGAACCGAATATGGAAGTAGCAGGTTGTTAGAAGAACAAAGAACAAAGAAGAACAATACAGCACAGGAACAGGCCCTTCGGCCCTCCAAGCCCGCGCCGCTCCCTGGTCCAAACTAGACCATTCTTTTGTATCCCTCCATTCCCACTCCGTTCATATGGCTGTCCAGATAAGTCTTTAATGTTCCCAGTGTGTCCGCCTCCACCACCCTACCTGGCAGCGCATTCCAGGCCCCCACCACCCTCTGTGTAAAATATGTCCGTCTGATATCTGTGTTAAACCTCCCCCCCTTCACCTTGAACCTATGACCTCTCGTGAACGTCACCACCGAAAAGCTTCCCACCGTTCACCCTGTCTATGCCTTTCATAATTTTATACACCTCTATTAAGTCTCCCCTCATCCTCCGTCTTTCCAGGGAGAACAACCCCAGTTTACCCAATCTCTCCTCATAACTAAGCCCCTCCATACCAGGTAACATCCTGGTAAACCTCCTCTGTACTCTTTCCAAAGCCTCCACGTCCTTCTGGTAGTGTGGCGACCAGAACTGGACGCAGTATTCCAGATGCGGCCGAACCAACGTTCTATACATCTGCAACATCAGACCCCAACTTTTATACTTTATGCCCCGTCCTATAAAGGCAAGCATGCCATATGCCTTCTTCACCACCTTCTCCACCTGTGACGTCACCTTCAAGGATCTGTGGACTTGCACACCCAGGTCCCTCTGCGTATCTACACCCTTTATGGTTCTGCCATTTATCGTATAGCTCCTCCCTACATTATTTCTACCAAAATGCATCACTTCGCATTTATCAGGATTGAACTCCATCTGCCATTTCTTTGCCCAAATTTCCAGCCTATCTATATCCTTCTGTAGCTTCTGACAATGCTCCTCACTATCTGCAAGTCCTGCCAATTTTGTGTCGTCCGCAAACTTACTGATCACCCCAGTTACACCTTCTTCCAGATCATTTATATAATCTAAAGTAGCTGTAGTATACCTTCTCAGGTTGCTGAAAAGATCAGACTATACTATTAGAGTACGACCAAGGAAATTCTCCCAACATCCTGACCCATACTTACCCTTCAACTAACATCATTAAAATAGATCATCTGGTCATCTATTTCATGGCTGTTGTGGGACAATGCTCAGTGCAAAAGTTGCTGGATTCCTCTACATCAAACAGTGGCTGCAATTTCAAAGTACTTAACTGATGTATGCAATATGTAATGAATAATTTCCCCATAAATACAATGGAAACGAGACACAGGCTAAATGTGCTCAAAACAAATAAATCCCCAGAATTAAATTATATTTGTCTCATAATGCTGAATGAGGGAGGGAAAGAAAGGGGGGCAGAGAAGAGAACACAACTGGTTTTATATAATGCTTTTCATGATCTCAGTATGTTCCTAAGTACTTCAGAGCCTAATTACGGATTTTGAAATGTTGCCAGTTGGGCTCCATGGCAAAACAAGGTCCCTTAAGGAGATTTATGACCAGACCATCTGTTGGTGAAAGTGTTGGTTGAAGGATAAATGCTGGACAGGCCACCTGGAGAATTCGCCACGCTTCTTTGAATGGTCCCGTGGGATTTTGTAATTCTGTCCAAAAGCACAGAGAGGATCTCAGTTCCACAATTCATCTGAAAGACAGCACCTCAAAACAGTGTACGGCTCCTGCAGGATCATTCTGAAGCGGTAGCCTAAATCCTGCACTCAAGTCTCTGGAGTGGGAATTGAGGCTGTGCAGAGAAACACTTCAAGACTGGCCCAGTGTCAGTTGTCACAGCTACGAGGAAAGACTGGACAGGCTTGGGCACAGAAAGGAGATGTTTAAGACATGATGTAGATATATCTGACATTTGCTTCCCTCAGAAAATGTGAATTTTCCAGACAATTGACAATTTCATATTCTAGCTGGTAGCGATGAAACTATCGTTGTGGCTGAATAAAAATACTTGAATTTAGACACAACAGATTGACTCCCACTCTTAATTACGCATGCGAGAAGAATACTGGGTGTTAAAAATAGATAACAAAGAAGCTGCTTAAACGCAATACTGAGCAGAATGTGAAATATAAATTTTCAGCTTTAATCTGTGTATCAAAGTACGTCACCTCACCTCTGACAGATATAAAACTTTTTATGCATCCACAGTATGTTAGTCTGGGATGGTATGTTAGAGACCAAAGTTTATTCATTTTTGATGAAGCAATATCCCAAATCTCTTCAATTGCAAAGAGCACCCTTCCCACATGTCAGCATTCCCACCTTGAACATCATTGTCTTAAATACACCATAATTAACAGCACAGAAGATATTTGGTACTTACAAAGAAATAACTTCTGGTTGAATATCAAAGAGTATGAAGTTGTCAAGTTGTCAACTGAATAAAAATTACTATAATTTGTACCATTGCAGTTTAAAATTGGTTGCTCAGCCCAAAATTCCACATTTATCACAGGGTGGGTGGCTCAAATTGGGCAATCTCCTGACTTGGCAGATCTGCCTCAATATAAAGGGCCCCCATTGCACATAGTTATTGCACGAGGGAAGCAGAAGTGAGACCAGTTTGGAGAGATTGGTGGCAGCACTGAGAACGGGTGAGTGCCAAGGTGGGCTGGTTAAAAGTCTTGGTTCTCTGGGAATTCATCCCAATTGTTTTACAAAGTATTAAGCCCTCTAGCCCTCAATCCTCACATTCACCCCCCACCCCTTTACCATGCCCACGCATCCTAGGCTAACACCAGGGTAACTATTGAACGACCTCACACTACACCCCCTTCACTGCCCAAAACCTCTCACTGACATTCCCCCAAGCCCAGATCTTCTGGTCAGTGACAGACAGAAAGTGCCTGACAATGCCAATGATTATCATTTTGTACGGGAGCCTTTGCACCTTCCGATACCAGCTCCAGCAGGGACAGAGTTGGGTGGCAAATTGTTAAGCAAAATCCTAGCAGACCACGCCCTCTTTTCCCATCATGAACTAGAGGCACATTCCTTCAGGTCTTTCTTTAGCTCATTAACTTACATTGTTTTAAATGGAGCTGTCAACCTCCAAAACTATATCGATTTACCCCGCTGACAGTGCTAACCCACCTCACGTCCTGACATTGTTCACCTTCTCCCTCACCCCCAGTGTTCACACTCCCTTCCCTGAACCCCCAACAGTATTCTCGCCCTCCCTCACCCTCGATAGTATTCACCTCCCTCAATTCCCAACAGTATTCAGTCCCCACTACCCCTGACTGTATTAAACCACTCCTTCAACTGCCGACAGTATGCACCTCCGATGGTGCTCCCTCCCCCTCTCACCCCCAATAGTATCCACCCTCTCCCACAACCTCCGACAGTATTCACCTCTCCATCACCACTGAGTGTGTTCATCCCCTCTCTCGTGCTGCTAAGGCGTTCACCCCATCACACCTCTCCTCACTTTATCAAAATACAAAATCATTCCTCTCACCTGGCTCGCCACACTACCCCTCATTGTTGACTCCTCCAGTACCAGTTGGAGGGGAGCCAGGGATTCTGGAAGGTGAGTTGGGAGAGGGAGACAGGTAGAGGGTGAGCACTCTCGGGAAGGATGGGAAGGGGTTGAGCACTATCCAGTGCAGGCAAAACTGGGGTGAGTACTTTCTGGGATGGGGGTTGAGGGTGAATGTTGTCTGGGGTGTGAGAGGAAGTGAGTAGTGTCTAAGGAGCATGGGCGTAGGGTGGGCAAACATTGCCAGATGGAAGTGGGG
Source organism: Mustelus asterias (assembly GCF_964213995.1). NCBI lineage: Eukaryota > Metazoa > Chordata > Chondrichthyes > Carcharhiniformes > Triakidae > Mustelus > Mustelus asterias. The sequence continues at coordinate 43,628,754 of NC_135803.1, forward strand.
ATGTGAACATTACCAGGATGGGAGCTGAACTTTGCTTTGAGTTCCAGAGTGCTTTGACAATCATAGAATCTCCACAGTGCAGAAGGAGGCCATTTGGCCCATCGACTCTGCATTGACTATTCGACAGAGAATCCTACCCAGCCTCACCGCCCTGCCGCATCCCCATAACCCCACACATTTACCCCTAGCTTACACATCTTCAGATACTAAAGGGAAATTTAGCATGGCTAATGTCTCCAACATACACATCTTTGGACTGTGGGAGGAAACCAGAGCACCCGGTGGAAACCCACACTGAGAATCCAGCTGATTTTGTGGACACATCAGGACATCATCAGGTTCTCAAGGCCTACCAGCAATGTAAATTGAGTTAAAGGCCTCTCCCCATATCAGAAGTCATATTTTAACAACCGCGTGTTCCGATATGCTGAGGAAAAATCCCTTTCAGGAATCTGCTTTGAAATAAACTGCTATTCTTATAACCCTATTATAGTGTCAATCAGACAGTATCAATATCAGATGTTTTCCTTCACTTCATAACTCTTTAACTTTGCCAAATACACATATAGTCATTGACAAAATAGAACAAAGAATAACTTATTATAACCTCAGAAAAATGTCAATAAGTTGAAGCAAACACTTCATTTCTATCTGCAAAAACAGGAACTCTGCTGAGCTAATCTATTTGAGAGTCCTGGAGCTCAGCCAAGCATTCATGACAAAGCAATCTGGAAACTATATCAACAGAGCAATTGGCCTGACATCTGTTTCTCCAAATGGGCTCAAATCTTTGGTTCAAGTGGGTTCAAAATAGATTTAAATACCTCAAATTTCCATCCTGTATCATCTCTTACTTCATCTGCATGTTGCCTTTCCGTTATTTCTATTAGTACATCTTCCCAAAATTCAGACTTTATGAGTAAAGCCAAAATTAGAAAGCAAAATATATTTAATGGACATAGCCACAACATACTTGTACAAATATGGAAAACTGATAAAGAAGAAAATAAAAACAGTTCCTTCAACCATTCAGGGCAGGCAAAGCTGATGCCTAATTTCATGACATAAATATAGCCAAACACTGCAGAAGATCATCAAATAAGGAGTGATTATTGGAGTCCTACGCAATGTGTAAACTCAAACTTTATATTGAAATTAGTTCCAGGGATAAAACCCAAACTTCATTTTTCAAACTACTGAAGTTAGACCAAAGAAACTCATCCTTCCCAAAATATTCTGCACCTCTCACCTGCCTGGTGACTGTGGTACTCAGAGAAATCATATGTTTTGGGATTAACTGGCAAATGCTTCGAATATCAGTCAGATAGCAAATGGCAGGCAGTTCATTTTAGAAAGGTTTAATGGAGCGCAGTGCTCTCGCTATTTAATACAGACAACGTCAAGGTACCTAAGCAAAAGCCTTAGCTGTCACCTTTGACAGCCTTTGTTGAGTTATTTGTCATGCTAGGCTTGATAAGGGTATACTGCAGTACCGTACAGCACTACCACAGCAGTCTTCATGGTGCTTAATCACACTGCAGGAAACTGAGAAGAACTGGCTTAGCTGATTAAAATCACAAGTTGTCTGCATCACAACGCAACAAATTACATTATGTTGTATTGCGATCTGAATCTGCAAACTAATGTCATAAAAAAGTAAATAAGAAATTTACAGCACGAAATCTAATACCCAATCTTAAAGCTACCAAGTACACACTACTTGGGGACGGCACGGTGGCAGAGTAGTTAGCACTGTTGCCTCACAGTACCGGGGACCTGGGTTTGATTCCCGGCTTGGGTCACTGTCTGTGTGGAGTCAGCACGTTCTCTCTGTGTCTGTGTGGGTTTCCTCCGGGTGCTCCCGTTGCCTCCCACAGCCCAAAGATGTGCTGGTTAGGTGCATTGGCCATACTAAATACACTTTCAGTGTACCTGAACAGGTGCCGGAGTGTGGCGACTAGGGGATTTTCACAGTAACTTCATTACAATGTTAATGTAAGCCTACTTGTGACACTAATAAATAAACTTTAAACTACTCCAGTTTTCAGAACTGAAGCGAGATATGTTGGTATGTCACAGCAACATGCAAAATGGGAGCACAGCTCCATCTATTTAAACATTTTATTTACATTTTATACCTTGCAGTTTTTGCAGGAAATTGATGGAAATATGTAGAATCTGCTGTAAGAATACTTCAGGAATTTTGACAAAGCTGGTAAGTAGAAATGCAAGCCTCAAATTTTAAATTCTGAAAATCAACAATGATGTGAGGAAAATGTGTTTTAAAAACCGCCACAGCTGAACTCTCACCTTGGGTCTTTTTTTGATGCAATTATCAAAATAGAAAACAAATGAAGCAGGAATTCAATAAAATTCCCCATGTTGTACTTGATCAGAGTGATTTTCCATTAATGTGCATTTGGGTTAAAGCCGTGACAATGCATCATTCCATTCCCCTCCAGACCCACTCCTTTATATATATGATAAGTATGACTCAATATGATAGTATTTATCCTGCAGTTTGAGAGGGAGAAGCTGAAGTCAGATGTAACAGTATTACAATTAAATAAAGGTAACTACAAAGACATGAGGGAGGAGCTGGCCAGAGTTGATTGGAAAGGGAGCCTAGCAGGGAAGACAGTGGAACAGCAATGGCAGGAATGTTTGGGGGTTATTCGGGAGGCACAACAGAAATTCATCCCAAGGAGGAGGAAACATGCTCAGGGGAGAACGAGGCATCCATGGCTGATGAGGGAAGTCAAGGACAGCATAAAAGCAAAAGAAAAAGCATACAAAGTGGCAAGGATTAGTGGGAAGCCAAAGGATTGGGAAGCCTTTAAAAGTGAGCAGTGGACATCTAAAAAAGCAATAAAGGGGGAGAAGATGAAATATGAGTGTAAGCTAGCTAATAATATGAAAGAAGATAGGAAGAGTTTTTTTCAATATATAAAAGGTAAGAGAAAGGCAAAAATAGACATTGGACCACTGAAAAATGAGGCTGGAGAAGTAATAATAGGAAACAAAGAAATGGCAGGGGAACTGAATAGTTACTTTGCATCAGTCTTCACGGTGAAGACACCAGTGGGATGCCAGAGCTCCAGGAGAATCAGGGGGCACAGGTGAGTGTAGTGGCCATCACTACGGAGAAGGTTCTGGGGAAACTGAAAGGTCTGAAGGTGGATAAGTTACCTGGACCGGATGGAATACATCCCAGGGTTCTAAAAGAGATAGCTGAGGAAATTATGGAGGCATTGGTGGTGATCTTTCAGGAATCACTGGAGGCAGGGAGGGTCCCAGAGGACTGGAAAGTAGCTAATGTAACACCACTGTTTAAGATGGGAGGGAGGCAGCAGACGGGAAATTATAGGCCGGTTAGCCTGACTTCAGTCATTGGTAAGATTTGAGAGTCCATTATTAAAGATGAAATCATGGAGTACTTTGAAGTGCATGATAAAATAGGACTGAGTCAGCACGGCTTCGTCAAGGAGAGGTCATGTCTGACAAATCTGTTGGAGTTCCATAAGGAGGTAACAAGGAAGTTAGATAAATGAGAACCAATGGATGTGATTTATTTAGATTTCCAAAAGGCTTTTGACAAGGTGCCACATAGGAGACTGTTAAATAAGTTAAGAGCCCATGGTATTATTGGTAAGATCCTGGCATGGATAGAGGATTGGCTGACTGGCAGAAGGCAGAGAGTGGGGATAAAGGGGTCATTTTCAGGATGGCAGCCGGTGACTAGTGGTGTGCCTCAGGGGTCAGTGCTGGGACCACAACTTTTCACAATATACATTAACAATTTGGAGGAAGGAACTGAAGGCACTGTTGCTAAGTTTGCAGATGATACAAAGATATGTAGAGGGACAGGTAGTATTGAGGAAGCAGGGGGGCTGCAGAAGGACTTGGACAGGATAGGAGAGTGGGCAAAGAAGTGGCAGATGGAATACAATGTGGAAAAGTGTGAGGTTATGCACTTTGGATGAAGGAATGGAGGCATAGACTATTTTCTAAATGGGGAAATGCTTAGGAAATCAGAAACACAAAGGGACTTGGGAGTCCTTGTTCAAGATTCTCTTGAGGTTAATGTGCAGGTTCAGTCGGCAGTTAGGAAGGCAAATGCAATGTTAGTGTTTATGTCAAGAGGGCATGGTGGGAAGAGCACCATACAAGAGCAGGGATGTACTTCTGAGGCTGTATAAGGCTCTGGTCAGACCCCATTTGGAGTATTGTGAGCAGTTTTGGGCCCTGTATGTAAGGAAGGATGTACTAGCCTTGGAAAGGGTCCAGAGGAGGTTCACAAGAATGATCCCTGGAATTAAGATTATCTCGTATGAGGAGCAGTTGAGGATTCTGGGTCTGTACTCATTGGAATTTAGAAGGATGTGGGGTGATCTTCTTGAAACTTACAGGATACTGCGAGGCCTGGATAGAGTGGATGTTTCCACTAGTAGGAAAAACTAGAACCAGAGGGCACAACCTCAGGCTGAAGGGACAATCCTTTAAAACATAGATGAGGAGGAATTTCTTCAGCCAGAGAGTGGCAGGACTCTTTGCCATAGAGGGCTGTGGAAGTCAGGTCATTGAGTGTCTTTAAGACAGAGATAGATAAATTCGTGATTAATAAGGGTATCAGGGGTTATGGGGAAAAGGCAGGGGAATGGGGATGAGAAAAATATCAGCCATGATTGAATGGCAGAGCAGATCCGATGGGCTGAGTGGCCTAATTCTGTTCCTGTATCTTATGGTCTTAGCCATCTATTTCCATGACACTGTTCTCTTCTCACCATAAGACGTAGGAGCAGAGTAGACCATTCGGCCCATCAGAGCTGCTCCACCATTCAATGAATCATGACTGATATGATAATCCTCAACTCCACTTTCCCATCTTAACCCATAACCCTCGATTTCCTTGCTGTTTAAAAATCTATCTCAGCCTTGAACGTGTTCTGCTCATGTCCATTACATTTGCACGTATTAGATTACATCCAGTAGCTTCTCTTTCTCTGCCCGCATTGTCTCCCCAGGCAATTCACCATTGGTTCTCTCATATTTACCATTTATACACTGCCCCTCGATGACATCACCAGGAAGAATGGGAAACTTCCACATATGGTCTCACAACACCCAATTCTGCCTCCTCCAGAAAGTTCAATTATTCAAAACAAGCAGCTCAAATCCTCACACGCATGAAGTCCTGTACACACATCATCCCCTTTCTCTCAAGCCCCACTGTATTCTCGTGGACAAAATTTTGCCTGGCAAGGAGAGACTGGTTTAGCTGAGAACGATGGGGGTTAAAGATATGGAAGTTGGCACTGGGTTGCAAATTGGCACGATCCCACCCAATTCCAGGTTTAATTTGGGTGTGTTTGCAGGCAAGATTGTAACTCCCTGCAGCTATCAAGTAAGTAATTAAAACACGCAGAGGCAATAAACTCAGGATTTCAGCCAGCATTCAGGTTGTCACAGCCAGGGTTTCCTGAGCTGTGTGAAAAGTGCCAGGGTCAACCAGGCGAGGGCATAGTGAGCAGTACTTGTTCAGTGAAACAGATAGGTTAGGATGCCTTGTTAATTCCAATAATAGCATATTGAGAAAGAATGAATCTAAAGCTAAAGTTTTACTTCAGGGAGGTTTGTTTACAAGACAGCTATTTCCTTGCACACCCGCTGTTCCAGCTGTGCTTATTTGCAGGTGAACCAATGCTTATCACCTTTAGCAATGCAATTGGCTTAACAATGTAATTGCATTCAATGCAGTTGCTGTTACACTGACATGCCCACTGATTAGCTGCAGCTATGCCTAACTGAGAGGCTGCTGCTCATAGCATTGCTTCCTTCGAAGAGTGTGCTCTGCTGCTCGAGAGGTATCTCCAATTTGTTGGACGACAATAAGAGAACTATTATTTTTCTTAGTATTGTTGGAAGAAAACTTATTTGACAAAAAAGCAACATTGACCAGTGGAATATCCTTTTTTATTAAACACAGCAAGTAGTTAGGATCTGGAAAGCATTGCCCGAGTGTACAGTGGGGATAAATTCAATCATAGTTTTCAAAGGAGAATTGGATAATTATCTGAAAAAAAACAAAGCTAAAAGAAAAAGGTGGATGTAGTGAGACTATGTGAATTGCTCTTGAACAGAGCTGACAGACTGAATGGTTTCATTCTGTGCTGTAACCATTCTATAATTCTAAGTCAGTTCATCTGTCTTAGGCTTCAGACACCTTGATCTGCATTTTCCAGTTGTCAGCTTTCATCCTGGTATGGGAACAGCTCATGCAGCTCTACCTTGCATCTCTGATGAGGAACAAGAGGCACAACAACAGCAACACAAGGAGCAGCACAAGCTACCTTCTCTTTGCTGTAAAATAACTTCAGGGGAGCGTGACATCACTGGAGGGGAAATGAGTCATGTAATCCAATCTTAGTTTCAGTTTGAACAGAGTACACATACAGATCTAAAGCCTTCAAGCTTTAAACCTATGTATAACTGTTCTCATGTACCTAGTCTAAATAAATGAAATCACAGCGTGTTTACCCAATCCCAATTGGTGCCTTATGTCTTGTGCAGTAAAAAAGTACTTCTCATTATAACACAACATGGTGATCTGTGGTGGTGAGACAGGTGGCAGCAAGATTTAATACAGGTACAACATGGTGAACAGCCTTGACACTACCACTGCAAATTTGAAAGACATGCAGCCAGGCCACAGTGGAACCTGCTACTGTGGAACTTCAACATCATTGCACCCGCTCACTTTGATTGATCAGGAAACTTGGGAGCAGGATGCTGAGTCCGTGGCGGAGATCAAGAGTCAAGTCAAATCCACTTCAATGACAAACGGGATCCTGACCTGCTACCGACCTCCCCAATACACCTGAGTCTCTTCAGATACAATGTGGCTTTGTGTCTCAGCAAGTTAACTTCAAAATTCTCACCCTTGTTTCCAATTTCCATATTGGCTTGTTCTACCCCAAGTCTGTCATTGCCTTATTTCCTCCTGCCTTGCACACTCACTTTCACTTTTGCTCTGTAACATTTCACTTGAGTCCACCAATGACACTGGTTGAGCCACTACACTCCCTTCCCCAATCCCTCGGAAAAGACCTTAGTCCTATCCCAAATATTGCAATCTTCTCCCCTTTCTTCTCCTGCACAATGTTCACTGTTTTGGTCTCCTCATGTTAAGCATCTCCTCAGTATGAAGTGCATTGTGGAAATGCAATTTCTGCTATAGAAAATGTTTTATTCAGTTCAGATTAACTAACATACACATCATAAAATAGTTTAAACATACTTGAATAAAAGGTGGTTGGTACATTTTAAAAAAACTCTATTCATTGCATTTTTTGTGTTGCCAGGGCTCCAAGAATGCGGCACGGCCCATCAGGATTTCAGAATCATTCCCTTTGAGTGTTTTTGTGCTTGACACAGTGATTGTACATTTTGTACATATCCTAGCAACATTTTGGGATGTGTATCTGTCTGGCTGATAAAAGACATTGTGTTAAGTATACTATACTATTCTGATACTGTCAGATTCAGCTTAAAACAGTTGAACTATCAGGGGAATACATTATTTCTGATTGAGCATTAAACCCAGTAGATTTGCAATCTGGACTGTTATCACACATTTGAGAATGTTAATTGCAAAACAATGGGAATTAATTCAGTACATTTCCCAGTAGTTAACACCGTATTAATAGTACAGGACATTGACTAGGCCATCCACAAGACAGGAGAATGTTTGCATGCTATTGTGATTTGAAATAATGGAGATCCTGGATGCAATTCTGGGCTTTTCCCCACTGTGATGGAATGGGCCTTCTCCAACAATGAATAAACCAAGGATGGCAAAACCCGACTCCCGTATTTAACGAAAACCACATCAAAAGGGACTGCATTTTGGTCAGTGCAAACAGTGGCTGACGACTCATCTGACTAAACCTCTGCAAAGTGGGAGGTCTCTCTTCCAGACGACAGACAGACACACGAGGGTACTTACAAGGATAATAATGCATGAATGCTTTTGGCAATTAGAACTGATGGGAAATTATGTACAGGTTCAAGTTTGCACAGGATCAGTACAGTATGAAGCCAGTCCCAGAGGTAGGTTTATTTAAAATCAGGACTGATTCAGCAAGGAAATGTCATGCAATCTCTATGTAAAACAAATGCTGCTTATCAGATTCATTACTCATTCCAAATGCCAGTATGAATAGGATGAAAGTGATCTCTTCTAATTTGGTTGCGGTAGTGGATAAATATTATCTGCAGCTCACAGCTTTCAGGCAATTTTGCTTAAGAGCAGTAATGTTTGCTTTTCAATCTTATTATACTTCATTTTCCTTCCCTCCACCTCTTCTGATTGTACGAGCTTATGCGAGGGTACAGTTCTATATAAACCAGTTGCCCCCACCACGCAGTTAACTTGCATGGTCAATTTTCATGTGTAAACCAGAAAACAGTGGGTTCGAGCTATTCCACCCTGAGGGAGTGCCACACTGCAGTCCACTTACACCCTGACATTTGCATTCCATGGTCATTGGGCAGTAACCTCAAGTAGAATTCTCCCCAAATCTTCCCCTCCCTTGTTTGGGTGCCACAAAATCAACTGAAGTTCATGTACTACTATATCCTGAGAAAAATCAGTTCATGAGCACAAAACGAGGATTGAACTGGGGACCTTCTTCACCACTTTAAACACACGTCTAGCATAAGGGACTAAATTTGCCCAAATGTCAGGGTCCAAATCGGATTACAACAATTAATGGCTGTTGGACATGGAAGTTAGCCAATAATGGGAGATATGTGGGAGGAAGTCCCAAAGGCTGAAGCTAAGGTACTATATTTAAGGAGGCAGAGTACCCAAAGCAAAGGTATGACAAATACAGACAACTAGAAGGGAGGCTTTCAAAGATTGGCTGCAGCTAGAGGAAGGATGGCTCCCAGGTTGAGTGATGCTACCCTGGAGGTGCTCCTTCGAGCAACAAGGAAATGGTGAGAGGTGCTCTTCTCATGGCAAGTTTCACTAAGACGACACAGCAGGAAGTCACAGAAGAAGTTAGCAGATCGTCACACGAATATTGCTGTTTTGCTGCAAGCAATTCAATGACTTGGTGCAGCCTGATAAGGTGAGTGAGCCTCATCATGCCAAGCTCGCTGTCCAGGATGGAACAGAAGATGCCAATGAAATGTGAAAAGAAAGTCTCAGCCCAGGCATCAAGCACGAATCCAGGCACCTACATTCACAGAGAGACACAACGTACACTCACCGCACAGCTTCCTGGTCAGTCAGCAGTTTGAAAGGCTGGCACCAGCTAGTGAGTATGCTGCAGAAATTCATGAGAAACTAACAAGTCTGAAATATCTGCAGCCACTCCCTGGAGAACTGAGGATGGACAAGATGGGCCCCAAAATGCCTCGAACTCTCAGCAGGTGTTCTAGCACTTCAGGCATAGGTAGGGAGTGACTGTCTGAAGCCCCTGAAGGCTCTTCTCAGGCACTCCTGGAGTAGACAGTGGCGTCAATGTTTCATGAAGGCACGATAACAAAGATGATTCCTGCACAGGTGCCAGTGCCACCTTCTCTTCCTGCCCCTCCCCCCACCCCGAGCATTCACCACCACCCCTCCCCTCCCTCCAGGTCTCAGGCATCTGTCTGACAAGTACAATGGTCATCTCATACCCCAGAGCAGAAAAGATGAGCAGCATGTTGCCACGTCAGCTGCATGCACAGCGACAGCATGACATGAAAGTGTTCCAGAAGTATTTGCATAAATCCACCTCATTGTGCTTGGGTCTCACTGGGTGATAGTTTATTATGTAATGCGAAAAATGTAGCTTAATGTATCAAATAAAAGATCATGTTTTGCTTCAGATAATGCCTCAAGTGCTCGTTTCTGCAATATTGGGCCGTGACCAGCTGGCAAACTCTTGAAAAGAGGTCATGAAAAGGTCTTTCCATTGCTGAGGGCAAACATTAATGTATGCCTTGGCTTTGTGTCAAGATGGGCCTGCTGAGATGGTAAGGGCATTCAAGTAAAGGCCACCAATGCGACATGAAGGAGAATACTGTGCATTTCATGTGGGCTTTTAACGGATGTTCAAGAGAAACATGTCTTTTTGACTTGTGTATTTCGCTGGCATCAATGTCAATACCCATTGACAGAGAACTGCTGGGGCATTGCCATTGCCCACCTGGTCTCATGTTCCCTCAAATCCTTCTTGGAGGACCAGGAGGCAGCGTGCTCAAGGAGGTTCTCACTCATTCACCCAGGCTATACCCCATTTGGGGCATTCTATTGGACAGAGCACAGCAGACCATTACAATTCATAAGACACTTGATGGAAGGTATTGCAGGGCACCCCCCCAGATTATTTAAGGGCACGTCCCTATTCAAGCATCTGAAGCTCAATTTCAGCAGACCTATGATCTGTTCAATGGTTGCCACTGTAGCCACATGGCAATGTTTGTAGGTGTTCCCTGGCTCTGTGTTGTGGTTCCACACAAGTGTAAGGAGCTATGTCTTCAGAGTAAAGCCCTTATCAATCAGTATCCATCCACGAAGATGTTCAGGTGATCTGAAGAGTTGAAATATCTATGACTGGCAAAGGATATGTAATATGCATCCGTACATGGATGCAGAGCTTTCTGGGAACCAAGCACTGTAGCATTCTTTTGCTATGATCACAGACTCGATGACAATCCAGAGAGTGGAATACCTTCTTGCTGACAAAGGTTCCATGCTGCTGCATGGGAGCCTTAATGGCCACATACGTGAAATTGATAACCCCCTGCAGTTGGATGAAACCAGGGATGACCCCAAATTCAACTGCCTTCTCTACCTGTTTGGTTCAATATCTGATGTAATGCCCTGTCCTCTGTACAAGGAATCCATTACTTGCTTGATGCAGCGATGAGTTGCTGATTGCGATATCCCACAGATGGTTCTTGGACATCCTGAGGCCTAAGAGTTAAGCACCATGGTGATTCTCACTCCTGTAGCCAACGATAGCTACCACATCCGACAGGCCTCAAATCCTCCTCCAGTGTTGCACACAGTTCCAACACCGCCTGCCTGGTCAGATGTAGTCTTTGTGGACACTGATGCATTAAAATGTATCAAAGTCTTTGTCAATAAATCCTTTCAGCTAGAGAACACTTTCTGCATCCATAAGCCTGCAAACGTAGCTGTCTCGGCCTCTTCCTCATGAGCTATTGTACCTATGGATGATGCAGTCCCGTAGCTGTACCTATCCGTTTCTTTCTCTCTCATCCACCTCCTCACTAAAGCATTTATAATCTGAGTACATGAGAATTATTGCTAATTGCGGTGCTCAGATGGCAAAGCTTCTCAACCCTCTAACTCTGCAGATAGGAGATGGACATTGGACAGGCCTTTCCCATCATTTGCTTCTGATGTGAGAGCCCACCTTGCATTGCCTCTAGTTTATCACTCCTGTGTTTTAATGCTTCTCACCCTCATGTTGAAAAGGTGCTGCCCTCTGTGGCTTCCACCAGCAGCCAGTGATCTTTCAAATAAAAGCAAATAACGGTGGATGCTGGAATCTGAAACTAAAAGAGAAAATGCTGGAAAATCTCAGTAGGTCTGGCAACATCTGTAAGGAGAGAAAAGAGCTGACATTTCGAGTCCAGATGATCCTTCGTCAAAGCGATCTTTCCCCTTCTTACAGCTGGCGAACAGCTGAAGCTCCATAGATCCCATTTACTCCCAGTGAAATTTAAAAAGTCTCACAACACCAGGTTAAAGTCCAACAGGTTGATTTGGTAGCACGAGCTTTCGGAGCACTGCCCCTTCATCAGGTGAGTGATGTAATTTATAGAGACAAGATGAAAGGGCAGCACTCCGAAAGCTCGTGCTACCAAACAAACCTGTTGGACTTTAACCTGGTGTTGTGAGACTTCTTACTGTGCCTCCCCAGTCCAACACCGGCATCTCCACATCATGAAATTTAAAAAGCAGCTCAAAATACCACACGCCTCCTTATCATGCTCAACTGCCTGCTGCTGTCACTACATGCACTCCCAACCATGCTGCCCAACCAGCTCCAGGAAATTTGACCAACTGTGTGAACACATCGGAGTTCTGTTCCAATGCATTTCCCCAGCATCTTGCCAGATATGGTTCAAAGCCCATCACTTGGGCCTGCTAAATTTCAGCCCAGTTTTTGAGTAATAAATTGTAACGCTGAGGGTCCCAATTAGAAAACAATTTGCTCCGAAATATTCTGCATTGCACAGTAGCAGATCCAGCTGTTTCGATAATGGCTCAATTCCATCAGTACATGCAATACGACCACAGTCAAAATTGAACTTCTCTTTATTTATTGACCACAATAGCCATGGATCAGTGGTTGCATTCTCACGTGAGTCAGACGCTTCTGGGTTCAAGTTCCTCCCCAGAGGCCTGAGCACAATAATTTAAACTGACACTGCAGTACAATAGAGGAGGAATGCAGCTTTAATCAGAAGTACCATCTTTGGGATGGCACATTAAACCGAGACCCCGTTTTCCCACATGGGTGTATGTTAAAAGATGCTATTGCAGACCAGAGGGCTGCTTTAAAAAGGCTTCCCCTACTATTAAAAAGAGTGGCCAGAATCAATTATTTATTATTTTTGGCATGGTCGAGCCTTTTCTTCAATTCAGTTACTGAGTTGTACAGTTAGACCTCTCAATACTGCAGCTAACAACCAGATTATATTATGCAAATGTCCAGAGTATTTGCCTCAAGATACTCTACTCACCACGACCCTAAATCATGAAGAGACTGTCAAGTCACATGCAGTCTGATCTTCATGAAAACATATTCTAAATATTTCCCCCTAAAATTTGTCTCCTTAAATTAGTTGCTACTACATGATTTGCTGGTGTTCATTGTCTTAGCATGAAACTGGAGCTTCATCTTCATTAGATTAAAACACAACTTTTGACAAGAAAAACAAATGTATAATGCAACTCATATCGGTTTAGAAAGAAATGGGTTTCAATATCACTGTATTGCATTTAATCTCATTAATTATGCTTAATGTCCGAAGTTAATGATGATGATTCATGTTGTGGGAAAATTACCATTCGGAGTCAGACTTAAAGATTCAACACAGTTTTATTGGACAAAGCTTTGGAAGAAGCGCTGGGCTCTCCGCAGTGCGCGCAGTCACCGTCTCAACTTTACAATGGCAGTTGAGCATCTTTGTACACTTTCAAATAATGGTCAAGTACGGACATCAGCAGTTATCACATCGTTATACATAGACAAGGACGGACATTGGCAGTTATCACATCGTTATACATAGAGTAGATACATTTATGCATTTATGTCCCCCATTAACGACTGATCCCGTTATCAAAACTCATTGTTTTGGTTCTGCTTTATCTCAAGCAGCTAAGGTCTGATCTGTTTCCTGCAGCAATTTAAACACTAACAGGTTTTAACTCTTTGTGTAGTGTCTGTGCCCAAGTTAGTGCATCTTAATATCTTTTCCCAGAGTCCATTTTGTGCCAGGTAACCATTTTGTGTCCTTTAATTTTGATTTCACTCCAACAATTCATATTTGTATATTTTAGCCACGCCACTCAATTACTGCACAAACCACAGAACACTGAAACCAAATATTCTGCTTTTTGTACTCATTGAAGGCATAATCGGTTTGCCATAAATGCAGATGCAAGAAAAGTTCATTACCTCTATTTTGCTTCACGTTTACAAGCATCAAAATCCAAAATTATGGAAATAATGTTGTCGCCACCTTCTCTGACATCTCTTATTTTGTAATCTCCTTCTGTTATGTAAAGAGAATGAATCGGGTGGACAGCAACAACATCAGTCAGCAGCCAGGAAGTGCACGTAACATGAATCGCATCCCAAGTTGTTTTTTCTTCACCTCCCAAGACTAAAAACTTATAGGACATTAGAGCTACAAACATCAAATGCCCCCCTTGCGTCAGAGGCTCACTTGCAAAGTCACAGTATGAAGCTATTCAAAGATCCATGGAGAACTGGGGCTCTATGCATTATCTGCACCATGAGCTAATGTATGTTAAGCACACAAGGGACCCATAGTTGGGCAAAGGGATGGGAGCAGAGGGCATATCTACAAATCTATTTTGTTACAGGAGGGAAGAAAGACGACCTAATGGTCACAGAAGGAAGCCAACATTTAAACTCTTTCCAGTCAGAAAATATTCAGCAAAGTGTTCAGAGGGAATCAGTCGGCAGGAATATGCATGGCAAAAGGGAAAAAATAATGGAAAATTAGTCAGAGTCTCCATTAAGAAGAAAATCAAACATAATACATAAATAAATAGAAGCCCGTGCATGAGAGAAAATAGGAGGCAAATTAAAAATGAAGAAAGCAAAAGGTGAGAAAAGCCATTATAAATTTAGTTTTACCCAGAGGGTATAGCATTGGCTCCAGTTTCTCTACAATGTAAAGAGGATCCACATGCTGATGAATTTATTCCTTAATTACAGAGAGAAACAAATCACAGCATTGAAGTGAATGAATGACTCCTTGCTAACAGGACAGTGATCTGAGGCTGACAAACAAAAAGATCATCCCCTCCGGTCCATGTGATGGGTATACTTCCACATTTTTTAACGTTTTTATTTAATGCAAGACAAAGGCCAGAATTCTCTGATGTCGTACGGCCCGCCACCGCTGCCAGTGAGAACAGAGAATTTGGCGCTCAGCCAAATCTCCATTCACAGCAGCGAGGCCAGAGAGTCCCAGCCACGGATGAGGTCGGAGAATCCTGGCCAATGTCTCAGTCATGAGGTGGATTCACAATAGCACAAATATTACACCGGGATTTTACCCAATATTGACAGATCTGTGAGAAAATTGGGACTCAATTTGCAGCAGATTCCAAATCACAAAACTATGTTACCCATTGCCCTTTCCTTTCTTTTTGCTTTGGGTTATCATACTGGCACAAATAGATTATATATCTAACTTTAGATGCAATAATTATTTTTCTCTGAATAGAGTTACATGGCATATACCACTATAGCATTCACACATGCTGAAGCAGTGCAAACGTTTACCCCTCAATCAGAGCCATTGAGAGAAACGAAAGCAATTTGCATAAGCTACAAATACGAATATGAAAAGAACAAGTATTACAAAGAGAAGCAGCCAACTCTGATATATAACAAAACTAATTTCTGAACTTTCAATATCTTTACCTATCATTTATTTACATGCATTTTCCTTCATTTAAAGAAATAAAGTATATAGATTAGACCTGAGACCAGAAAATCCCACCTGAGGTTAACGACCCTTCCCATTGTCCGCCCCTCGCCCGTTTCGATTCCTGTGGCAGGCGGGGCGGTAGAATTCCGGCGATTGTGTTTGGAAATTAAAATTAGCTTTACTAAATGTGAATAATTTGTTTTTCATTTTCATTCAATAAGGTGTGTCTCCTATGTCAGTGCTTGCAGGAAGACAAGGAAAGCCCCTCCCTTATCCATGCTTGTTGTGTTTATGTTTCTTTCTCATTCTATAATCTCTTCTATTCTTCGTTGCTTTTCCTTTTCTTTTGGGTGGAATCCTTGTTGGTCTATCAGGATGGAGGTTTCTGACACTGGTGACATTTTTTGATGTTACACATGTGGAAAATGTGAGCTGCAGAGTTTGAGGGCTAATTCTCCATCTTGGATCTCAGCCTTACTTTCCTGCATTAAGTTATTCCAATAATCTCCATGACAAGATTACAAATTTTAAGACTTTCACTGTAACTAACAAACAAACTACATATCACATTGTTTCAAGACAATCCAACAGGCAACTTATACTCTAAACTGCAGAACATTTTAGCTTCTAACATGACCAAAAATCTCCCACTATGGTTGAAGTTTACACTGTTCTTTAAGCAGGCACTTTATTCTCCAGTAACCAGTCCCAATTTACTCCCAGCTCCTGATATTTTGCTTTCTTTTTACTTTCTCATTTGGTTAACTCCTAATCCCAGAACTGACTTTCACGGTCAGGGTGACACTGGCAATTCCTTTCCTGAAGCCCAAGGTGCCAAATCTTTCAGCCTCCTTTAAATCCTCATGAACTTGACTTCTTTAAGCGTGAGCTGCCACCCATGTTCTGCATTGTCAACCATAGAATCAGAATTTCCTCTGCTTCAGGTGCAGGACTAACTCTTTCTATGTCCCAATCTCTGCCTTTCAGATGGCTACTGACTGACTTGTGTTGTGGGAGATATCTTAGAAAACCTGCAACTCGATACTTTCTACTGACTTTTCTCCTCTCAAAGCCATCTGCATACCACATGAATCACACATGTTGTGTACTAATTAGCTATGTTCTAGGCTCCCGACTCCATTCTATTTGGAATTAAATAGATAGCTTAAAGTGTAACTGTTTATCAAATCTGACTCACTTAACACCTTCTGTGAGACTAAAGGCCCTATTTTACCATTTTAATTCTAAGTGCTGGGCGGACTTGAAACTGGGAGGCGAGTCAGATGGCTCTCTGGTGGGGTTGGGCGGGGGGAGGGGGGGGGAGGCAGTCAGATGGCTGGGGGAATGTTATCCCTCTTCCCCCCACCACCAGACAACCATCTGACTGCCTCCCTCCCCTCCCACCAGAGAGCCAACTGACCCACCTCTCTCCGCCTGCCCCCCACCTCCACCAGAGAGCCATCTGACCCACCTCCCTCCCCTCCCCACCACCGATCTGAGTCAGAGAGCCGCCAGAAGCTCTGAACTTACTTCCTCAGAAGCTGGAGCGCCCGAATCAGATGGGCCATACCTGTTTCGCGCCGAATCTGGACGGGCGAACGTGGTGGTAAAGGGGGAAGTGCCGGTAAGTTTGGGCATGCAACCCATGAAGTCAGTTTAAATGCATGCAAATGCATTTAAATTGACGTTGCGCCCATTTCGGGGGCGGTCCTGACGGCGGCCATTTTTGTCCCTTGGTAAAGGGAGAACGGGCTCGGAGGTGGACACAGATCACGCTACTCGCCTCACGCTTGACTTTACCAAGTTTTCACACCCAAAAACGGGCGCAACTTGATGATAAAAATCGGGCCCTGAGGATGGAATTTTACAAGAATTTTTCTAAGTGTCGGGCGGGAGTGAAACTGGGAGAGATTCAGATCCGTTTTTTGGGCATGTTTTCAGGCCCAATCTTCTGCACTTTGTCTCCAAAATTTTGGGCGAGTCTGTTTCTCATTACAGAAGGCAGTGCGTGGGGTTTAACACGCCCTAAAGCCTGCAGCTCTGATCGGAGCTTCAAACTGCGCATGCGCAGAAAAAAGACTAAAATAAAGCAGCTCCTCTGCCAGATCCCTCTCGGGCCAGATACAGCTTCCTCCTAGCCCCACGGGTATTGGACACCCCCAACATTACTGACCCCTTACGTCCCCACCACGGACCCACTTGCACATGGCCCCCATCACCCTCTGGCCCCAATGGTTGTCTGATACGACCCTCTCCCTCTCTCTTTCCCCTGCCCCTAATCATCACAGAGGCACAAGTTCACCCCCCTGCCATCAGCACACCTGCAAGTGCTCACTTGGCTTCCCCTCAATGGTAACAAGCAAACTGCTTTGCTGGACTGCTCTGCCAAACTGCCTGAGGCTGATCTGCCAAAACAAGGGGCAGAACTCCATAACAACCCCAAGGATGGACAGGCAGTCAGGCAGTGCAGGAAGAAATGACATCGAGAAAGGCAGCTCCCAGAATTTCTGAATCTGACCTAGCCAGATTGTTGGAGGCATTGGAGCCAAGATGGGACACTCTCTTACCCCCAGCAGGACATCGTCCCAGGTGAAGGGATGGGAAAACACCCTGGGAGGCAGTGTGGCCAGTCTGAGTGCCATGGCACTGGCCAGGAGAACCCGCAAGCAGTGCCGGAAGAAGATAAATGACCTCATCCGGGCAGCAAGGGTGAGTGTTTAACCCCACCGAGCATCTTCCCTCAGATCCCCCCACCCCCAGCATCCTGCATGTTTCCAGCCCCTGACCCCCAAGCACCTCTTTCTCCATCACCCCCCCTGCCCCCAAGAGTATCCCAGTGCTGGCCTTTGAGGGCCACCCCCTGATACTCTGCAGGAGACATGCCATCAGATTTTTCCTGGCTCCTTCTTCCCCACAGGAGAAGAATATCCATAACCGCTGGGAGAGGGCGAAGACAGGGGGTGGTGAGCCTGACCTCCGAGTGCTCGTCCGCTTTGAGGAGCAGGCGGTGGAGCTTGTGGGAGAGGAGGACTTCCGGACCATCAGTGACAGCATGGTCGGGCTGGAGTCTAGAAGATGTGCGCATGCGAGCTTATGTGTATGTGTCCAACAGTCTGGCTCACTCCAGGTCTCAGGGTTCTCTAACACACTCACTCTCACAGGGGAAGCCAAAGTAAGTACCATCATCAAGGGACGAAAGAGAGATCAGGAAGGACCATTGGCTACACATACCATCAACTCCAGAGAAGGAGAGGTCAGGAAGGGAAGCTAGGTCCACACCATTGTTGAGGAACTAAAAAGAGGTTGGGAAAGATCAGGGCCACATGCCCCATTGACTCCAAGGAGGACTTGGAGGAGAAATCAGGAAGTCACGGGCCTTGTGGGGTCAAACTAAACATGGTGGCACTAGGCGCTTTTACCTTGTGTTTCAGCTACCTCCAGCCAGGAGTGAAGAAAGCAGCACCAATCAAGATCCAAAAAGAACAGTCCATGAGCACATCTGCACTTGTGCAATTTGGGGCCCAGGTAATCATTGGCCAAGTAGCCTGTCAAGTGGGACGGTCCATACACCAGATTGACTCCTTTGAATTAAACTGTTGTCCAGATTGACAGGCTAATCAGCCAATGAGCCTGGAACCCATCCCCCATAGCACAAGCCCCAACGTGTAGCACCTGGTGCACCCCACTCTCCCAGGCCCTGCATGAACCCCCTTAATTCCCCCAGCTTAACTTAAATCAAATAGAAGGCCTCATAACATAACAACCTTTTCAGCTAATAACACAACTTCTTTAGTATTCTGAGAAAAACAATTAGCTTTGCCTTTACCACAGGATGATAATTATAGATACCATTTTGTCTCATCTTGAACCATCAGCAAATTTCAAACAAGGTAAGATAATGGTCAAACTTATGGAAGAGAATAATACACAATGAATGCAACAAAAAATACAAAATGTGGAATCATTATTGTTTGTTTTCATGACAATATTTTACTTCAGTAGCTTTTTCATTGGAGAAAAATGAGCAATTTGCAACAAGACTTAAGAAACCATTTAAATGCAAGAACATAAAGTCCATGTTTCAGAAACGTTGGATAAACTCTGCATAAAATTTCATGACATCATACATTTCAGAAAGTACAATCAAATTCACTGCATAAAACTCTGATATATCTAAGATGCTGGTGCACACCAAAATTACTCCACAAATTTGCTTGACATTATTGAGGATGCAAACACTTCTGAAATTAACTGGAAGTTCCCTTACAAGCCACTCGCCATTCCAACTTGGAAATACCTCACTGTCGCTGGGTCAAAATCTTGGAAGTCCCTCCCTAACAGTACTGTGTGTTTACCTACACCACATGGACTGCGGTATTTCAAGAAGACAGCCCACCATCACCGTCTCAGGGACAATTATGGATGGGCAATAAATACTGGTCTAGCCAGTGACAAACGCATCCCTTTAAGAGTCATGGTTACCCATGTTATTAGCAGGCCAGGCCAGCCTGTGCTGAATTAACTACTAGATGCTATACACATCTAAAATGGGGATGGGAGAAATCAACTATGATTACTATTTCTGACTGCTAACAATTGCCACAGTTGATAAGTGAATGTGTGTAATGCTCAGGTGAAGACAGAATTGTCTCAGTTTTGATTCCTCGCTACTCCCAACTCAGGAAACCATCTAACATACATCAAGGCTCATACATAGAAAATGATCAAAAGCAAAATACTGCGGATGGCGGGATCTGAAACCAAAAGAGAAAACGCTGGAAAATCTCAGCAGGTCTGGCAGCATCTGTAAGGAGAGAAAAGAGCTGATGTTTCGAGTCCAGATGACCCTTTGTGGTGGTCATCTGGACTCGAAACGTCAGCTCTTTTCTCTCCTTACAGATGTTGCCAGACCTGCTGAGATTTTCCAGCGTTCTCTCTTTTGGTCATAGAAAATGATCACTTGGGCAAGCAATTGGAGAACAAGAACTTCAGAGAGGTGGTGGCAACATATTGGAAAAACAACTTATAAGCAATCTTGGCTACACTTACATTTAGGTTCATATAAAATTTGAACAAAATACTATTTGAAATGGGGATCCGTTTAAAAAAAAACACTTATTCCCAGTCACTTATTGCAGGATTAGTGCTGATATACCAGCTGTGCGAAGCAACTAATATTTTTATCAGCACATCTGACAATTGGCAGTGGTAATCCAAATAATTATTTTAATAAAAGGCAATTGTTAAGGAGCTTACCTCTAACAAAATGGAGGGGACTCCACCCAGTCAAAACCTATTGACTGCTGAAGACTGCAAAACCTGAAATATAAAGCAACAAGGGCAGTTTGTGGCAAAGCTGACACACTGTAAGCTTTAAAGAGTGATATTGAATGTGACATTTTTCATTTATTTGTAAATGCTTCTTTTATAGCACACTGACGAGATGCGACAGTCGCCTCTTGCAGGATAACCCAGGTGATGGCATAGTGGAGGAGTCTTGACAGTTTCTTTAATGAGACTCTGCATTAGGACCGCCATCTAATACTTTTCACCAACAAAGATCAAGGTCTTTGCTTTCAATCTTATAACCTGATAGTTTAGCAAACATTAACCCTATAAAAAGCTAAATTAACCCACTGAGTAATTTATTTTATTTTCTATTACTTCAATACTTTTCTATTATTCAGAAGGGCCTATTCTTCATACTGTTCATATCATCAACTATCGAAGAATTGATAAATTCAACAAATCTCTTTCAGCTCTACTCAAGCACTGGAAATAAATTACAAATACACTTTGAGTACAGTAATTAGAATAGAATTGCCAAGCCTCATTGGAAATATATTCGCTAAATATTGTAGAAGTTACACAGAGACATTACATGCCTAACAAAACTTTACAAAGAAGGAAACAAAATATTTTCTTCTCGTTAGCAGTCGGAGAAAGGAGTTTGGAATGTAAAAGTTTCCGCTAAATTAAAGACACATTTATAAAATACAAATTTATTGCAGAACTTTTATATTAACAGTACACTAACATACTTGAATAATATGAATTTAATTATTTAACAAAGTGGGTTACCTTTTGAAAGAGTGGTGACTTAGTTTTGGATGACCTATACAAATAAATTTCATTTAACAAACACAAATTTCATCGGACAGTAAGGTATGGATTGCACCACACATTTTTCGTTACTCCAACTGCCTGATCTCTGTCAGCCAAGTCATCCAGGGGAGGCAGAGACAAGAGAAGGTAAGAATTGGAGGGAAGGTAAGAATTGGAGGGAAGGTAAGAATTGGAGGGAAGGTAAGAATTGGAGGGAAGGTAAGAATTGGAGGGAAGGTAAGAATTGGAGGGAAGGTAAGAATTGGAGGGAAGGTAAGAATTGGAGGGAAGGTAAGAATTGGAGGGAAGGTAAGAATTGGAGGGAAGGTAAGAATTGGAGGGAAGGTAAGAATTGGAGGGAAGATAAGAATTGGAGGGAAGGTAAGAATTGGAGGGAAGGTAAGAATTGGAGGGAAGGTAAGAATTGGAGGGAAGGTAAGAATTGGAGGGAAGGTAAGAATTGGAGGGAAGGTAAGAATTGGAGGGAAGGTAAGAATTGGAGGGAAGGTAAGAATTGGAGGGAAGGTAAGAATTGGAGGGAAGGTAAGAATTGGAGGGAAGGTAAGAATTGGAGGGAAGTCAGCCAAACCCACTCTTGCACATCTACCAATAATAGTAATACTACAGTCCATAGAATGGTCCCGGAACAATATTTTGATCTATCTTCCTGGTCAGAGGTGGCAAAGAAGAACCCACATGTATATCCCTGGGATTTTGGTGCATTTTTACTCAACCATTTTTAAATGACTACATCAATTTTTTAAAATCTGACCATTATTTATAGTACAGATGCACTTTCACTTCCCTCATATATGTTTTCAACAGTGGAAAAAAAGTAAGTAACAATGACGAAACATGAACTATGCAGCCAGCTCCCTCATTGCTATCACGTCTCGGTTCCAGAGGTCAGATGTTTCTTGCTCCACCTGCATCTTAATTAAGTGAGCTGAGGTTACTGCACCATTGAATGTGTACATTTTCAAATAATGTCCTGCATACTAGACATTTGAACAATGTAAATGCTGGAGGTCTCAAACTGAAAATGAGATCTGCCAACATCCATGTTACGAAAACACAAATTATTGAGTAGATTGTCATAAGATTTGGAAGACAAGTCAGCCCCTTTATAGCTCCAAATGTTGGGGGCGGGGGGGTGGTCGGTGAGATGGGACAGGAGAACAATTGTCAAAATAGCTCAGAATAAGATGTGCAAATAACTCTAACAGGAGGACACACCAGTATTTGTAAGAGATGAAAACTCACGAATGAATCAGAAAGAGCTGTTCAGGCAATGCAACAATTACGAAATAAAGCCAGGGATGAAAGAAGCTCCAAAATGGAAAAGTGAAGTGGAGGTTGACGGCTAAAGTAGGCAGGGAGAAAGACAGCTAAATTTGAAATTGCTAAGCTCAATGTTCTGACTAGAACGCTGCAAAGTCCCATGAAAAAATAAATGTTTTTCAAGTTTACCATGACCTCAGTTGGAGCAATGTAGGAGGCCAAAAAGAGAATGGTCAAAGTGGGAAAGAAAGGGCAAACTGAAGTGACAAGGCACAAGGGCAACGTGATCAAACTAGGAGACAATACAAAGATATTCAACCAAGCAATTAGGCAATCTGCATTTTACCTCTCTAATGCAGGGGAGATTGCACCATGAACAGTCATTACAATATATTAGATTAAAGGGTGCATATGTAAATTACCAGCTCATGCAGAAGTGGTCTTCAGAATATTGTATAGTGGTTTAGGAACCACTCTGGTTCAGGAACCACTCTGGTTCCATCAAGCAGAAATCCTTAAAAATTGGGCTCGAGAAAGGTGGACTTGTGGTTCAGCAAGCGTACGGTAGTTGGGTATGTTTGAGAAGATGCAAAGTTTCTAGGGGGAGAGAGGAAAATTGCTGCAGCAGTTGCTGACCATTGTTACTGGTTATTATTAACGATTTGTATTAATATAGTGCCTTTAATGTTGTAAAAGTCTCAGGGCACTTAAAGAAGACCACATATCGATAAAACCACTTTTGACACTGAGACCAGGATTTTCCGGTCCTGCTTGTGGTGAGAATCATCACTGGCGGATGGAAAATTTAACAGCCCAGCCAAAGGTCCGATGACAGTAGGCAGGAATTTCTTGTCCTGCGGCAGGTTGGGCTGGCTATTCCCAGCCTGAGTCACTGAAGGAGATATCCAGACAAATGACTAAAAGCCCGGTCAAAGAGTTAGGTTTTAAGAGCATCTGAAAGGAGGAAAGAGAGGTTGTGAGTTTCAGGAAGGAAAATTTGGGACAAGGCTCCTGAAAACACTGCTGCCAATATTGAAACGGTTCAAATCATGGATGTTCAAGAGACCAGAAACTGAAGAGAACAGAATTCTCAAAGGCATTTAGGGCTGGAAGCTGCAGCTGATATGCTGGCCATGATGCAAGACATAAGAAAAGAGCCGGGCATGATCAGATCTACCCAGCTGGATGAAGGAGGACTGGTGTTGGAAAATAGTGTGATTAACTGTGCTAAAGATAGATCGAGACGGATGTGGAGAGATGGTTTTGCCTGGTCACAGACATACTATAGCACTTGTGATTTTGATAAGAGCCATTCCAGTACAGTGGCAGGGCCGGAAAACTGAATGGAGAGAATCAAACATGGAATGTGGAAACACTGGATGGATTTGGAAGGCAACAAATACACAAGGATTTGAGGGAGGAAAGGGAGTTAGAAATGGGATGGCAGTTGGCAAAGACAGTGTGTTCAATGGTGAGTATTTTGAGCAGAGATGTGATTTGGACAGATCTTAAGGAACAGACACAATACTGGAGAAAAAGGGAAGTTGGTTCCTCAACAGGTCAGTCAGAAAAAGGTCGAGGGAATGGGTATCACGGATAAGAATGAGCACAGAGAGAGCAGCACAGGAAATGATGTAGAATCTAGTGAAAGATATGAGTCCTGGGCTAGAACAATGGGGAACATTAGGAGAAGTTTAGCCCAGTGGACTAGGGCTCGAGACGGAAGTGGCAGAGGTAGCTGAATGGGGATATGGTCTCAGCCTTTATGACAAGAAAGTCCACTTGCTGTTGGTGGTCAGAGTGGAGGCAACTTACAAGGGTGGTGAAAGAAAAGGGTTTGTGAAGAGAAGCCAGGGCTTATCTTTGCATTCTAGAATTATCTTTTGACCAGCGAACAGGGAAAGGAGCAGAATTGGCTACTTTTTTTTCTCTTCATGAAAAACATTGTTGCCACATCTAGCAACATGTCATTTTGTACCACCACTGATTCACTTGCACGTTCACACCAGATCAAACACAATTCTAATTTGTCCCCCAGGTTATGCAGATAATTACCATGATAGCATACTGTTATTCATTTAACTTCTAAAAGCAGGACAAGATCTGGACCAAAAAAATATATAGCAAATATACATCTACTACTTTAATTAGTACGTTGCTGTAACACAAGAAGAATGACAGTGAATTTGACCCCAAGGATAAATTACTTACATTTGTCAATTTTTCTTTAATTTTAAACTGGATTTAATTTCCTGGAACTGATGGTAAAGTTGATAAACAGGTTTTATTAGGTCTGAAACAAGGATTTCTTTCTTTGTCAGAAAATACACTGAATATTAAGTTAATGATGCTGTCTATAAATGAAATCAGTAACTCAGCCGATACCAAACCTGTTCCCTCCTTCCTAATCCCGATATTTTAAAAGTCAAAGATCACTCTTAGTATAGTCCCTGTTGGATATAAACATTAGAGCATAAGAAATAGGAACATGACTGAGTCATATAGGCTGTGAACCTGCTCCACGATTCAGTATGACCATAGATCTTCTGCATCTACTCCACTTTCCCAATCAATCCCCATAGCCTTTGATTCCCTCAGTATTCAAAAATCTGTATCAATGTCAGTCTTACATTTACTCATTGATACAGCATTTATAGCCCTGAGGTGGAGAATTCCAAAGATTCACAACTCTCTGAAGAGACATTGCATCATCACTGACCTGAATGGCCAACCTTGAATTCTGAGACAAACTCCCCTAACACTAGAACCTCCAGCAAGCGGAAATAGTCTCTCAACATCGACCCTGTCAAGCCCTCTATACTGTTTGTATAATCAAATCACTTCTCAGTCTTCTAAACTTTAGAGAATATAGGCCCATTTCACTCCATCACTTATATCTTTAGAGGATAGCCCTCATATCCCAGGAATAGGTCTATTGTGCCTTCATTGCATTCCTAATAAGGGAAGTGTGTCTTTTGTCACAACCAATTAAAAAGGATTTCTGAAAGTGACCCATGAATGAAAGATGTGTGTGTATTTAGTCCCCTCAATTAAAAATAACTCAGCAAGTTTAGTCTTAAGCAAGATAAAGGTTAGTTTATTACAAAACTACTGCTGAAAGGAGTGTGATGGAAAACTCTCCACTTGCCGAGATTATTGCAGCTCCAACAGAACTCAAGAAACGACACCATCCAGGACAATGCAACCTGCTTGCTTGGCAACCCATCCACCATCTTCAACATCCGCTTCCTCCACCACTGGTGCAGAGTGGTAGTAGTGTGTACCATCTTCAAGGTACATTGCAGCAACTCACCAAGACTCCAATGACAGCACCTTCAAAACTTGCGACCTCCACCACCTACGAGGACAAGTGCAACAAGTCTATGGGAACACCACCATCTACAAGTTCCCCTCCAAGCCATACATCATCCTGACTTGGAACTATATTGCCATTCCTTCACTGTTGCTGAGTCAAAATCCTGGAACTCCCTCCCTAATAGCATTGTGGGTGTGCCTACACCACATGGATTGCAGCAATTCAAAAAGGCAGCTCATCACCACCTACTCAAGGGTCATTAGGGCTGGGCAATAAATGCTGGCCTAGCCAGTGACACCCACAACCTGTGACAGACTGAAACAAAACCTTTCTTAGGTAAAGAGTTAAGACTGTCCACAGTGCTCCAGTGTGGTCTTACCAAAGCCCAATATAATTGTAGCAAGATAACCTTGTTCCAACCATCCTGCAATAAATTTACAATCTGTCTTCCTAATCGCTTCCTATACCTGCATGTTAACTTTCTCTATTATGGATGCATAAACATCCACATCCCTCTGAACACAAGCAGTTACCTGCATCTCACCTTTTAAACTATATTCTCTTTCCATTCTTCCTGCCAAAGTTGATAATTTCACACATCCCACACAATATACTTCATCTAATATACTCCAGCTAACATATCTTTAAACATGTTTCAAACATGATGATCTGCATTTCAACAATCACATTTACCATGTTTCTACAGATTTCATAAAATCATAGTGTAGAGGAGGCCCTTCGAGCCTGCACAGACATGCGAGAAACACCTGAACTCCCACCTAATCCCAGTACAAATTTGGAAGTACAACTGGTGAAACACTAAATTAACAAAGTGCCATAGTCATGAAGATTGGCAGCTGAAAAAGACAACACAATGCTGCAAATCATGTTCAAAACACCACACCACAAAATCACCCAAAGGAAAAACATGTGTAATTTTTCAAGCTGTTTATCTTGCGTGTGCCTACTTCAGAAAATAAACAGCGGGAAGGTATGAACAAAGTCAACCATAACCAACTGGTATTAAATTGTTTAGTTGAGGGAGTTTACATATATTTGTAAAGAAAGCCAACAATAATATGAAGAATCAAAAGGAAGAGCTTTCTAAAAACAAGTATGCAGTTTATTAAAAAAGATAAGTGTGCACTAAGATGTTAGACAAATCAAGATGGTATATTGAATTTTACGTCACGTTGCTGGATTCTGAAAGAAACAATTCCAAATCACAGTTAAACTCCACAAACAGATCACACAAATTTTACCATCTCATTTTACTTTATCTGCTGTGTTTCTGTTGTAATTTCACAAGTTCATTCATTTATTTTGAGCATTAAATCTTGGTTTAAAATGCAAGATGTCAGGTAATGAGTATTTTGAAAGAAATTTCTTTATATTAACATAAAACTGTATTATACAACAAACATTCATAAAAATACTCAATATGAAAGCAAATGCACCTTTCAGAAAATCAGTGGCCTGTATTTTGTGGAGGATTTTGCTAGCACACTGTCAGCGTTTGCTGTCATTATCCCCCTGAAACTGGCCATGACTTGAGGATTTAGTGCAAGCGTAGACTAATTGGAAATTCTGAAGTTGCAGTCTGTCATTCACTGTTCCACCACAGGCTGCACTGTAGATCCTCCCCACCCCATACCAACCCCCACACATCAGAGCCAGTTACCACCGAAAATAGCTGATGTAGCGACAACCTCCCCTTTTTCATTTTCATATTGCTATTAGAAACCCCACAAAAAATTGTGCCTTGTTCAATCGGGCTTCTTAAAAATGATTCTAAGGAATAACTATTGCTGAGCACCGAACTATTGCTGGCCCTGTAAAAATAATCTTATATTTATGGAATGTTGTTAAGTGTCTCCCTTTTTGATTTGATGAGATTTATTATTGTCACATGTATTAACATCGTGAAAAGTATTGTTTCTTGCGCGCTATACAGACAGAGCATACCATTCATAGAGAAGGAAACAAGAGAGTGCAGAATGTAGTGTTACAGTCATAGCTAGGGTGTAGAGAAAGATCAACTTAATGCAAGGTAAATCCATTCAAAAGTCTGACAGCAGCAGGGAAGAAGCTGTTCTTGAGTTGGTCGGTACGTGACCTCAGACTCTTGTATCTTTTTCCTGAAGGAAAAAGGTGGAAGAGAGAATGTCCGGGATGTGTGGGGTCCTTAATTATGCTGGCTGCTTTGCTGAGGCAGCGGGAAGTATAGACAGAGTCAACAGATGGGAGGCTGGTTTGCGTGATGGATTGGGCTACATTCACGACCTTTTGTAGTTTCTTGCGGTCTTGGGCAGAGCAGGAGCCATACCAAGCTGTGATACAACCAGAGAGAATGCTTTCTATGGTGCTGTAAAAGTTGGTGAGAGTCGCAGCTGACATGCCAAATTTCCTTAGTCTTCTGAAAAAGTTGGTGGGCTTTCTTAACTATAGTGTCGGCATGGGGGGACCAGGACAGGTTGTTGCTGATCTGGACATCTAAAACCTTGAAGCTCTCGACCCTTTCTACTTCGTCCCCATTGATGTAGACAGGGGCATGTTCTCCTTTACACTTCCTGAAGTCGATGACAATCTCCTTCATTTTGTTGACATTGAGGGAGAGATTATTGTTGTTGCACCAGTTCACCAGATTCTCTATCTCATTCCTGTACTCTGTCTCATCATTGAGATCCGACCGACTACGATGGTGTCGTCAGCAAACTTGAAAATCAAATTGGAGGGGAATTTGGCCACACAGTCATTGGTGTATAAGGAGTATAGTAGGGGGCTGAGAACACAGCCTTGTGGGGCACCGGTGCTGAGGATGATCAACACCACACCACAAATGATGATCAACGGTGGAGGAGGTGTTGTTGTTGTCTATCCTTACTGATCGTGGTCTGTGAGTTAGGAAGTTTAGAGTAGATCAACAGATCTTTAAAACAATTGAAATAATTTTGAAAGCTTTTTCAATATATTTCAGCTTCTAACTTCACTTATGTGAGTGGCCAACCTTTTATTTAGCTCTATGTAACATTTTTTTAAAGTGATTTCATTTTAGTGTTTTTCATTTCCTGAGTGGTTGTCTATGAGAATTCTATAAAGTGACCGACTGTTTGGACAGCTCCAAAGTGGGAATCCTCATTAAAAAAACACTACAAACTATAGCAAGAGGAGCTGAAGTTCTCACCACAGAGATAAGTCACATTATTCGATGTCAGCTGTCAGCTCCCTTGCCTCTGATCTGCTTTTGTACATACACCATTTATATGGCTGGTCCAGTTTAAATTCTCGTCAATGATGACCCACAACCCCCTCTCCCAAGGTGTTAAATGTAGTCAGTTCCATGCTGGTAACACCACTAAATATAAAAGGGAGGTGTTCAGATTCTCTCTTGCTGCAGATAGTCATTACCTTAAGCGGCATGAATGTCACTAGCTAACGATTAACCCATTCTTGAACGCAGTTCAAGATTTTCCAGGCTGCTTCACTATCCAAAGAGTTTCAATGATATTGCACACTATGCAATTATCAGCGAACATTCCTACCTATGACCTTGGAGAGAAGGTTATTACTAATGCAGCAAAAGAGACTAAGGTCTAGGACAGAGCACTGAGGAACTCCTACAGCAATGTCCTGTGGCTGAGATGAATAGCCGCCAACAACCACAACCATCTTTTTGTGTGGTATTTCAAGTCAGTGGAGCGTCTCCTGATTTCCAATGACTTCAATTTTGCCATGGGTTCTTGACATCACATTTGATCAATGTTTTGATGGCGGAGCAGATTCGAGGGCGAATGATCTACTTCTGTTCATGTTTTATGTCAAGGGCAGTGCCTCTCTAACCCACTCTGGAATTCAATTATTTTGCCCATGTTTGAACCAAGACTCTTATGAGGTCTGAAGCAGAGTGATCTTGGCGGAATTCAAACTGAGTTTCAATGGACAGGTTTTTGCTGAAGTTCCACTTGCAGCACTGTTATTGGTCCTTTCCATCAATGTGCCAATGATTGTTAGTGGGCTGATGTGAAGATAAATGGCTGCTTTGAATTTGTCCTGCCTTTTGTGGACAAGACATAACTGGGCAATTTTCCACATTGTGGTGCGGTGTACTGGAACAGCTTGGCTGGAGGCACAATTAGTTCTGGAGCTCATGTTTTCAACAGAACACAGTAAGAAGTTTAACAACACCAGGTTAAAGTCCAACAGGTTTATTTGGTAGCAAAAGCCACACAAGCTGCAAGCTCGGAGCTGCAAGCCCCTTCTTCAGGTGAGTGGGAATTCTGATCTCCACACCATTCAACAGAACAGCCAGGGGGCCACAGCCTTTATTGTATCCAGTGCATTCAGATGTTTCTTGATATCACGTGGAGTGAGGACAGGTTTTCTTCACTAAACGACATTAATGAACCTAATGGGTTATTCCAATAATCCAGTAATGTACTGTCACCATATTGATACTAGCTTTTAATTCCAAGTTTTAATTTAATTAACTGAATTCCAATTTCCCAGCCACCATGGTGGGATTTGAACTCAGAAGCAGAATTTTCATCTCTCCACAGAATCACAAAATATAAAACATTTATTTTTGCAGTTCAAACAATTTTCCTGTGGCTTCCTCGCACATTTGCCTTTTGGCCTTTTCAAGAATCGAGAAAGTTTGAGTGCAAAACACACACTCAAGGTCCATTGTGAGGACTACAGGAAAATTGTATTTCCTCACTATCATTATTTTCATGTGCTGGCATGTGTTGTGGAAGTCCAACAAAACAACGCCTCCTTGGAGAGATTGTGAACACTGGGGGAAGGCTGAAGAGTTGGAACATCCTGACAGGCAAGTGTAAAATATTTTAGCACTTTCAAATGTCACTATTAGATGCTGGTTATAATGTAGATATGTTTTAAAGCAGTGATTCATCATTGGGATTTGCCCTGCAAAGGTAAGAAACTATTACATTGACCAGTGCAGTGTAAGCATTACAGTACTTTGTTCATTAGTGAAAATTCCATAATAATTCAAAAACATATTGGTAAACCTTCCTGTCATGTTTGGTTCTGTGGTTTACATATACTGGCAACTCTGACTTTGAAAAAAAATTCTCCTGTTGTTAAATGTTAAAAAAACTAAGCAACTGCTCTCCTCCATTGATTGACAGTATTAATTGAAATGGAAAAGTAATACATCAGTTCTTTCAATTTCAGAGTCTTGAAGCTGCCAAGTTTTGTTTTGATAGCTGTGACTGAGGTCCAAAAGCATTAATTACTTAAGGATTTCAATTGACAGTGTGGCAGGAAGGCTGTCCACAAGCCTTTCTGCCCCAAACTTAACCAGGGCAGAGGCGAGGAGAGATGGGATTCTCAGCCAGCAGCCTGCCGTCTGATTAAATGCCCCACTCTCCCATCTCCGAACTCCTTTGGGGAGGAAATTAAATTCTGCCTCTGCGTGGAAACACAAAAATCCCCGACAATGTCAGTGTGTGTTGGGTGTGCGTTTTGGAAGTCAGGAAAGAGCCCTAACTCCCGCTTTGCAGACCCAACATGAAAATTCGAGTCCAGGTCTCTGTATTACTCATACAATAATAAAATCATTCTGTTTCCATTCTCTATAATGCAGTAAATAACAAATTGGAAACAAAAATATTAAGCAGTTTCCATTTCCAACATTTATTCCCAAAGTTGTGGATTATTGATAATGCTTTTGTGCTGAGAAAAAAACACATGGTGTTGACTATTTTCCTCTTTATATTTGATGAAAACAGTGCTGTTCCACATGTGGTGTACATTCAAGTATTTCATAAACAATTCAGAGAACAACTCAAAGAAAGCTTCTCCAGACCCCTGCAGCAATCTATGTGGATTGTAGCAAAAGGATTCCCTTGGAATGTTTCCATGCCCTCGCACTCCTGCTTATATTTCAAAGAGTTTATAAACAATCAGTTTTAGATTAAAAAATAACAAGTAAAAACACTTTTCAAAAATATACACATGATAAAGCACTATAAAGATAGAACATCAAAAACTCTAGGTAGTCAAGTTTACCTCAGTGAGATAAGGCCCTGTTGATGTTTGTACCAAGTATGTTCAAACCAGTCAAATCCATATTTAGTGGATCTTACATTCTACTTTAATATTTGACATTTAAAGGAAAACATGTAGAATATTTGATAAGTTGCTGGTGAAGATCAAACTACTCTTATTTCAATCACATCATCAAAATGCTTGCTGATGTATTGTATCTTTATAACAAAAACTGAAAGTGAAATGTAGGACCTGTCATCAAACAAGCAAACTTATATTGTTTATATTTTCTTCAGTTATCGTATCAAAGTCCATTGTGGGTGAAAAAGCAAAAGGCCAGATAGAAACAAGATAAACCATTCATCTCAGGTTTATGATCCAAAATACTTACATACCTATTGTTGAAAGCGTACAAGGTTTACATCTCCACTACTCCAGCTAGGAAAACGACTCCACTGTTATTCACTGACTCAAATTCTTTCATACATCTGACTTAATTTTCCTTTTGCCAGTTCTAACCTATGTCCCCTTATTTTGGTACCCTTGCATAAACTGAATTGGGGAACTCCAAACTGGCATTAGTGGGCGGGATTTTACGCCCTTGCTCGTCCCGAAACCGTAAAATCCCGCCCGAGGTCAACGGACCTTCTCATTGTCCCCCCCTCACCCGCTCCAATTCCCATGGCGGGCGGGGCGGTAAAATTCCGGCAATTATCTTTGTAATTTAATCTCATTTGTCGGTCTGCTTTACAAGTTGGAAAAAAGTTTTTCTAATTTTTCCTTCTAAATCAATCCCTAATGATAGGGTCCAGCCTCATGAAGATTTTCTTTACTACCTTCACAGCTTCAATCTATCCCTTTGTGCCTCATGATCAAAACTGAACATAACACTGGAAGTATGATCTGACCAGGCAATAGCATGACATATTACATATTGCACTCAACCAAATGAACAATATACTTAAACATTCTATTCATTCTGTTAATTGTTGCTTCATAGTGATTTGATATGTACAATACATAATCCACTATTGCCCTCAAATCCTTCCTGCTTCACATTTTTTCTATTCCCTCCATAATACCCTTCAGGCATTCATTTTAAATCCAAAAAATATTAATGTTCCCAAAATTTCCCAACATGAAAGGAGTTGCCCTCAGTCACATAGTAAATTATTAAACTGGAACAGTAATTTCTCAGTAAAGGTCTCAGTTCAATATTAAATCATATGCTTCGGTTACAAACAAATGTAACCACCAATGCAACACCAAAACATATCAATCTTATGGCACTGTATCCTGGTGAATAGCATGAATTCAGCCTGCAAGTGCCACATCCAAGTGCTGCACATTATAGTTTCATAGAAACTCTGGCTTCATAAACAGAAACAAGTTTATGCAAAAAACAAAGTTCTTCCAATGATGCATGGAATGGAGAAATTCATCCCAACATAGAGCACCTTTGAACATAATAAAACATCTCCAGGTTCTTCACAGAAGCATTACAAAGGAAAATTTGACACCAAGCCAGTTCAGGCGATATTTGGATAGATGACCAAATGCTTGATCAATCAGAATGTATGTACTTCAGTAAACAGGACTGCCGCATCTCAAAGACATTTTCTTACTATAACTAACTGTAGATCATAAATATAAATAATAGAATATAATTTATTTTCTTTTAATTCTCTGAATTTTAATTTAGTCTTTGTAACAAAATGATCCAGGTCTACAGCAAATCAATCGTACATGTAATATATCAACGTTATACTCCTGTGCAATAAAATATTGCACATTGGTTTCTGTTTTGAAGTGTACGGGAAAATGAAGAAACCATTCCATTGATTCAACACATAATTACACACAAGGTGCGTTGTCAATTTTAAGTACACTATTGACACCGAGATGCAAATTGCTGCTTTCACAACAGACAATTTCAGGTTATACTAGCTGTTTTCCAGCTTGTCTAAGTTATGATAAATTTTAAAAACTGAAATAATGCCCACAATTGTGACTACAATGATTCAAATATATTCACTTGAACTGCATCTGCTGGTAAACTACTGCAAGATGACAATTACTAATAGGATGATCAGTTGTTCTCTCGGCTCAGGCAGCTTGGTTCATGGCTTCAACTATTTCTGGTCAGTTGCACTGCAACTTTTTGTCCAAGATGTGAATTGGTCTAAGACTTACCAAAAACATATATTCCTCCTTCCAACTTTGAAGACAGAAAGGGTATACATCACGATACTGACTACGACTAGATTTCACAATGCCTCTGTGCAGATAGTTTGAAATTGACTTGATGCTTTCATCCAAGTGCAAATGGTACCCAAAAGAATATTGCAATTTCTTGCTTTGCAAATGCATTTATAAATATCTTTTGTGTTTCAAAGAAGGTCTGCGGTGGATTGCACCCTGGCACTGTGTACTGCCCCGGCATGGCCCTGTCCCTCCTGGGAGCTACACTCACCTGTATGCCCCCAGCAGGTTCTGCTCGCCAGGTGCACATTGTAGGGGACCTGTCGTGATTCCTGTCAGTGCATCCTCATGAGGCTCTGAATGGACAGTCCAATGGGGTGTGGGGGATGGGTGGTGGGAAGGGGGGAACAATCAGGCATAAAGGCCCAATACTTACATTTAAATCTGTTTAAATGGGGATCCTGACTTTGAAAGTCAGGATTCCTGTTGCATCATCAGTGGGGAGCAGGGACAACTGATCCGAGAAATTCCTCCAGGATAGAATCCGTTTTGAGATTCCCAAGGGGGGGGGTTTCCGTCCATGCTGCCATTTATGCCTCCCCCAAACAATGGGAGTGAATAACCCTCCCAACATTTTGGTTTTGCTTTTTACTTAGCATTGTCTGTAACTTGTAAATCTGTCTGAACTGAGGAAATGCCAAACCACCAACCAACCATCTTAAAATTGAAAAACTAGCTTAAGATGAGGCCAATATTTACTGAATAAATTTTGCATGGACAAAAACATCAGACTATATTCACAATTGTGGGAATTTATGACAAGATTGAAAATTATTTAAGCATTTAACAGGGAGTGA
Organism: Mustelus asterias; assembly: GCF_964213995.1. NCBI lineage: Eukaryota > Metazoa > Chordata > Chondrichthyes > Carcharhiniformes > Triakidae > Mustelus > Mustelus asterias. The sequence continues at coordinate 43,663,746 of NC_135803.1, forward strand.
ACCAGATTGTGAAAATTTAGACTTGACCAAGCACGCAAACTGTACATAGTGAAGGACAATAATTAGGCCAGGAAATAGTTCAAATCCCCTGTAAAGTTGGGTTTAACTCGTCAAGGATAAGTCACCTGCTTTGTTTTATCCAGATCATGACATCGAGCAACAAGTTAAAGATCTATAATGACAGATTCCCAGGATAAATCCACTGACATGAATGATGCTTACAACCACCAGTTTACCATTCGGTACTCAACAGATTAATTCAATTGAGCTAGCACTTTTGAAACTCATTAACATTTCCCTACTTTTAAATGAAATCAATAAAATCCATTCTCAGTTATCTTGATTAAGAGATTAAATTAGCATTGAAACATATATTCAAAAAAAAGAGACACAATACGGTGACTCGCAGAAGTCAATATTCCGTAAATTTCTTCAACATTCTCTCTAATCTCCGTAGATCCTCGACATAAACTGGCAGAAAATTTTGCCCCAAATTCCACGGCAAATTGAAAAAGAGCAAATATTAAATAGTTTTTAATAATTAAGATGCACAACTTGTCTTTTGTTTGTTCTTCTTGATAAACTACGCCACAGATATGAATGGATATCATACAGACTCATTAAATAATCAGGTATTAAATGTTTATGAAAATTCTATCAATTGTTAGCGTCCTGTAAATAACTCAAAACTCTCACTGTTGAAAAGCAACAAGAACATTCTACAACGTAACTAAAACTTTGTTGTAAGTATTATCAAATTTCCCATAACATTAGCTGTGATGAGTTGGAGATTTCCTAGCAGGGCTTTTTTGGCAAAAGGGAATATCATGACTACTATTTTCTCAACTTTGGAGACAACTTGGAAATCGGAGGCACTGGGAAGGAAGCCTGGAACGTGAAAGCACTCAGATGAAATCTCTGGGTGTTTAAGTATTTTGAAGGGTTTTCCAAGGACAGAGCAAAGCTAGGATGGCATGATTTTGGAAACATTAAAAAAGACAGCTGCATAAATATATAAATTCCACTTTTCTCTACTTACAATGGTAAGTAAAGATATTGGCTGCTGAGTAAAATTTATATTTAATCAGCGAAATTCTCCCAGCTAATCATAAAACCTCCAGGAATACATAGGTTAATTGTCTTTGATTTTTTTAAGGTTAATAGGCGTAAACAACTTTCCACAGTCTCCCGCGTTCTGCAAACAATTATTGTTCCAATCACCCACATAACTGCGCATACAAATTTGATATTTGTTTTCAAATTGTAAATGTAAACTGTGATATGGTGAGACCTGCCTCTTGCCCAGCAGAGGATTTGCTCCAATCCATAAGGCAGATGGTGCTAGGTAAATTAGAAGGGCTCTAAGCTAGAACATTCAGTCAGCAGCAGAAGACAGTGCTGGAAAATCAACCAACCAGATACTATTAAGAGACTGCAGAGAAGCACTCGGGCTGACAAACTCCCACTGATTCATGAGAAGAAATCATGCGAATTGCAAATGCTTAGGCTGCAGGATTTACCTTATACTAAGAAAGTTACAATTCTGGGACAAAAATAATCAAGCACATATTCCCGGATTCTTGTGAGAGGCATAGCTCACCAAGTAAATGAAGAAGAGTACTGAAAGATACAGACAATTTTAGAGTTATGTTTATCATGTTGTTGGGAAATATGGACCTTTTAAAGCTATTTTATTACATGCGCATTAGATCAAATGTTTCTTTGCCAAGAAAAGCATTAGAGCTGCTTTATTCTAAGAGTTTAAAGCGATTCATTTCTTTTCCTGTCTGATTATTCAGGATTGATTCCTTACTAGTTATTAAGAATTCCCAGCTCCGGTCTTCATTTCAACATTTCTACCTCTGTAGTTTTCATTTACTCGTGTTTCTTTGTGTAACTGTTAGGAATGGGTTAACTGCGACCTTCCACTTAAGACCTAATTTATATGTTAATTGTTCAAAAGTACTCACTGGGATATAAAAAGGGGTTGCAGGTGGCACTGGGTGTTGGAAATGGGTACGTGGAGTTGAATCAGAAAATAAAGGGAGTCTATGAAGAAGTGGGACTTGCGTTTCCTTTACTGGACTGCAACTGGGAGGCTCAAACATAACAACAAGTGTAATTTCACACAATGAAGCGTGACACTTACAAGTACATTACTGCCAAGGTGCAAGTGATACTATGGCACATACTGTTTTATGAGGTCAGGAATAACATACCAAGTAATTTCACGTCCTATGTGGGTTCTTCTCCATAGATCACCAGCTGAGGGACTGGTGCAGGGGGCAGGGATTCAGGTTCCTGGACCATTGGGACCTCTTTAGGGGCAGGGGTGATCTGTATACAAAAAACGGGTGGAACTTGAATCACACGGGGACCAATATCCTGGCCGGTAGGTTGGCGAAGGCTACTGGGGAGAATTTAAACTAGATAGGTTGGGGGGAGGGGAGCTAGAAGAGTTGACTAGGATCAAGGAACTAATTGATGGGGGGGAGGATGCAGGGGTAAGGGGAATTACAAAATTAATGGTAGAGGAGAGGGTGCAAGTGAATGAAGGCGGTAATTTAGATAAGGGAGTAGAGGGAGAGGGTGTTCGCAACTCATCAAAGCGGGTTCAGATAAAAGCTGGAATAAGGACACTTTGCCTGAATGCACGAAGCATTCGGAACAAGGTGAATGAGTTGATGGTGCAAATCAGCACAAGTGGGTACGATCTAGTGGCCATTACAGAAACGTGGCTGAAAGGTGACCAGGACTGGGAGATGAATATCCAGGGGTATCAGGCGTTTAGGAAGAATAGACAGGAAGGAAAAGGTGGTGGGGTCACGCTATTAATAAGAGATAATATCAGGGTAGTACTGAGGGATGACATAGGCTCTGAGGAACAAAACGTGGAATCATTATGGGTAGAGATGAGGAATAGTAGAGGGAGAAAGACACTAGTAGGTGTGGTATATAGGCCCCCAAATAATAATGTTGAGGTAGGGAGGGCCATATACAAGCAGATAAGGGATGCGTGCAAAAACGGAACGGCAATAATCATGGGGGACTTCAACATGCACATTGACTGGCAGACTCAAGTCGGTAAGGGTGGAATGGAGGAAGAGTTCTTAGAATGCTGTCGGGATAGTTTCCTTGAACAGCATGTTACGGAACCGACGAGGGAACGAGCTATTTTGGATCTGGTATTGTGTAACGAGGTAGGTAGAATTAAGGATCTTATTGTGAAGGACCCTCTTGGGTCTAGTGACCACAATATGGTCGAATTTCTGATTCAGATGGAAGAGGAGAAAGTTTGGTCTCAAACCAGTGTCCTCTGTTTGAACAGAGGGAAATATGATAGGATGAGGGATGAATTGGCTAAGGTAGACTGGGAGAGCAGGCTGGCAGGTAGGATAGCTGAGGAACAGTGGAGGATTTTTAAGGAGATCCTTTTCAGTTCTCAGCAAAAATATATTCCAGCAAAAAACAAGGATTGTAAGAAAAGGGAGAACCAGCCGTGGATAACGAAGGAAATAAAGGAGAGTATTAAAATAAAAACAGCTGCGTACAGAGTGGCCAAAAATAGTGGAGAAACAAGTGATTGGGAAAAATTTAAGAAACAACAAAGAGAGACTAAGAAAGCGATAAAGAAAGGAAGGATAGACTATGAAGCGAGGCTAGCAATTAATATAAAAAATGATAGTAAAAGTTTTTATAAATATATAAAAAGGAATAGAGTGGCTAGAGTGAATGTTGGACCCTTGGAGGACGAGAGGGGGGAGTTAATAGTGGGAAATGAGGATATGGCTGAGTCTTTAAATAAGTTTTTTGTGTCGGTCTTCACGGTGGAGGACACAAATAGTTTGCCAAATATTAACGATAGAGGGTTGGCAGCAGGAGAAATACTTAATACGATTAATGTTACCAGAGAGGCAGTGCTGGGTAGACTAATGGGACTGAAGGTGGACAAGTCCCCGGGTCCGGATGGAATGCATCCCAGGGTATTGAAAGAAATGTCAGAGGTAATAGTGGATGCGTTAGTGATTATTTATCAAAACTCGTTGCATTCTGGGGTAGTGCCGGTTGATTGGAAAACGGCTAATGTTACGCCGCTGTTTAAAAAAGGAAGGAGACAAAAGGCGGGTAACTATAGGCCGGTCAGCTTAACGTCTGTAGTAGGGAAAATGCTGGAATCCATTATTAAAGAGGAGATAGCAGGGCATCTGGATAGAAATGGTTCGATCAATCAGACGCAGCATGGATTCATGAGGGGAAAGTCGTGCTCGACGAACATGTTGGATTTTTATGAAGATGTGACTAGGGCGGTTGATGGAGGAGAACCGGTGGATGCGGTGTTTTTGGATTTCCAAAAGGCGTTTGATAAGGTGCCCCATAAAAGGCTGCTGAAGAAGATTAGGGGACACGGAGTTGGGGGTAGTGTGTTAAAGTGGATTGGGGACTGGCTATCCGACAGGAAGCAAAGAGTCGGAATAAATGGGTGTTTTTCCGGTTGGAGGAAGGTAACTAGTGGCGTGCCGCAGGGATCGGTACTCGGGCCGCAACTGTTTACCATTTATATAGATGATCTGGAGGAGGGGACGGAGTGTAGGGTAACGAAGTTTGCAGACGACACAAAGATAAGTGGAAAAGTGAATCGTGTGGAGGACGGAGAAGATCTGCAGAGAGATTTGGACAGGCTGAGTGAGTGGGCGAGGATATGGCAAATGGAGTATAACGTTGAGAAATGCGAGGTTATACACTTTGGAGGAAATAATAACAAATGGGATTACTATCTCAATGGAAACAAATTAAAACATGCTACCGTGCAAAGGGACCTGGGGGTCCTTGTGCATGAGACGCAAAAGCCCAGTCTGCAGGTACAACAGGTGATCAAGAAGGCAAATGGGATGTTGGCCTATATTGCGAGGGGGATAGAATATAAAAGCAGGGATGTCTTGATGCACCTGTACAGGGCATTGGTGAGGCCGCAGCTGGAATACTGTGTGCAGTATTGGTCCCCTTATATGAGGAAGGATATATTGGCATTGGAGGGAGTGCAGAGAAGGTTCACCAGGTTGATACCGGAGATGAGGGGTTTGGTTTATGAGGAGAGGCTGAGGAGATTGGGTTTGTACTCGTTGGAGTTTAGAAGGATGAGGGGGGATCTTATGGAGACTTATAAGATAATGCGGGGGCTGGATAGGGTGGAGGCGGAGAGATTCTTTCCACTTAGTAAGGAAGTTAAAACTAGAGGACACAGCCTCAAAATAAAGGGGGGTCGGTTTAAGACAGAGTTGAGGAGGAACTTCTTCTCCCAGAGGGTGGTGAATCTCTGGAATTCTCTGCCCACTGAGGTGGTGGAGGCTACCTCGCTGAATATGTTTAAAGCGCGGATGGATGGATTCCTGATCGGTAAGGGAATTAAGGGTTATGGGGATCAGGCGGGTAAGTGGTACTGATCCACGTCAGATCAGCCATGATCTTGTTGAATGGCGGGGCAGGCTCGAGGGGCTAGATGGCCTACTCCTGCTCCTATTTCTTATGTTCTTATGTTCTTATTGACATGGTGGAGAGGTTTGTACACTCTAACAATCCCTTGAGTGAGGCTGTCAGGAGCTTCTTGCTTCCAGCAGAGCCACCCCATGGCGACAAGCTCAGAGGGAAATGCCAGACAAAGTGCGATCCAAAAAAAGTCCTCAAAGGCAGAAAAGGTGAAGGACGACTATGTGTCTCACCAAATCATCATAGTTTGACACATCACTGAAATCTGACCACCAACCCATCAAGACTGTGTAGACAATGATTAATGTGGGGACCTTGGAGGAGTTAAAGAAGTTATGCACAGGTTTCTACCAGGGTCTGTTTGCCAGGTCCTGTGGTAATGGAGAATTGGACAGAGCTGATAATCTGAGAGTCCCAAATCAAGAATCTGCACACAGGCAACTGGTGCATGAAGATCACTGGACAGCTGTGTTAGGACAGGGACGTCTTTGGGCAGCAACATCTATAACTGAGCAGTCCTCATAAAATCATAGAATCCCTGCAGTGCAGAGAGAGGCCATTTGGCCCATCGATTCTGCACCAACCACAATCCCACCCAGGCCCTACCCCCATATCCCTACATATTTACCCGCTAATCCCTCTAACCTACGCATCTCAGGACACTAAGGGGCAATTTTAGAATGGCCAATCAACCTAACCCGCACATCTTTGGACTGTGGGAGGAAACCGGATCACCTGGAGGAAACCCATGCAGACACGAGGAGAATGTGCAAACTCCACACAGACAGTGACCCGAGCCGGGAATCGAACCCAGGTCCCTGGAGCTGTGAAGCAGCAGTGCTAACCACTGTGCTACCGTGCCGTCCTCTTCAGGATACCCTCTGTTCACCCCAAAAGGGTGGGGACTAGCAAACAAGTCTTGAAAATAGACTGTCTCACTTTCTCCTGGTTGGGAAATCACATCCTGAAGGAAAACCCTCTTTGCGTTGTTACAAAATCCATTCTTTCATTATCTCCATGTGCTATGTTAACTCGCAATCTGTGGAGGTTGCAACACTTAAGGTACGGGATGTTCCACTGCTTCTTACATTTGTTCCTGCCTAAAGGTGGGATCCTCTTGGAGTGTTTTGAAAGGTCATCCAATCAGTTCAAGAGTCAGTGAACTGCAGCTCTGAGGCAATCAGTTTCAGTCAGTCAACCTTAATCAGAAGAGTTCTAAATGGGGGAAAAGGACAAAAACAGGAAAGGATCCCAGTTAAGTTAAAAAGCATGAAAAAGGCTGCAGTTAGCAGACTTAAAGTGGGGTGGACTCAGGAGAAGTCCTGGACATCCAAGCGAGTTTAGGAAAAGCTCCGAGTATTCAAGGAGATAGCAGAAGGTTGGTTAATCTGTGGTGTGGGCTGTTGGCACAAAGGTACGCCTTTGGTAGCAGTACTGTTCTGCTCGGCGCGACCAGGGAGCTAGAATTATTGTAAATTAATGCTCGGGTGTACACAGAAATCCAGGGGAGCAGAATCTTTCAAGATGAGATTGAAACTCTGCGAGTTGTGCCATTGTTGAAGCCATCCAAGTTAGAACGACCTTTGGAGAAAATTCCCAGGTTAGAGCTTCAAGGGTGACGTTACAGAGTGGTGTAGTAGCATGTCAATGTAAATGTATTACCGTTGTCTTTTAATGGGTTTGCACAGGCACATATGACACCTTCGTCAGCGTGGGCTTTAGTGGGTTTTTCGGTCTGCTCGAGTATTTTGCAAGGAAGACCCGTGTACTAGTTACTCGTGTTTGCATAGAATTATGGAAGTATCATGGAATCCCTACAGTGCAGAAGGAGGCCATGTGGCCCATCAAGCTTGCACTGACAACAATACCACCCAGACCTCTAACCCCCCCCTCCCCCACATGTATTTACCCTGACAATCCCCCGACACTAGGGTTAATTTAGCATGGCCAATCAATCTAACCTGCACATCTTTGGACTGTGGGAGGAAACCGGAGCATCTGGGGGAGCCATGCAGACACAAGGAGAATGTGCAAACTCCACACAGACAGCCATGGCCGGAATTGAACCGGGTCCTTGGCACTGTGAGGAAGCAGTGCTAATCTCTGTGCCACCATAGTTCTTACTGTTCACTGAGTTATTGCCATTTGTAAACTTTGTTATTTTATTAAATAAAAAGCACATTGCTCCCTTGACAACATCTTCGACTATCTTTATTTTGGGTTCAGGTTACCACATCTTTTGGTGAAGAGGAAGAAGCGGTGAAGAGAAAGATGAAGTTTTTCGATGTTCAGCATGGCAACACGAGGTTGTGCACAGTGAGTAGCTGGTTTGCATCGTGAGCAATGGTCCACAGCTAGGATCAGCGGGATTAACACACAAAAAGAACTGTTCATGTACAATTGTTTGGTTTTGGTGTATCCTCCAGTCCAGCGATTTTTCAAAGGGTGATGGACAACCTGTTACAAAACTAGTTGGGTGACATCTTAATTACAGGGAAGACTGAGGAGGTTCACCTCAGCAAGCTGGATCAAACTTTAAAAGATTTTCAGGGGCAGGACTGAGTCTGAAATGGAGCAGGTGCTTTTTCCAGGCACAAATTGTGGCCTATCATAAGATCATGGCACAAGGCTTATCTCCTGTGGAAGGGAAAGTTCAAGCTATTAAGGGAGCTCCGGATTCAAGGACTGTGTCAGAGCTCAGGTCATTTTTGGACCTGGTGAACTATTATGGAAAGCTTTTGTCAGACCTTTCAACTGTGTTGGCACCATGGTATATACTACTTTACAAAGAAACCAAATGGAAATGGAAGTCAGCACAAAAGAAAGTTTTCAATGATGTGAAAGCGCTGCTGCAATCAGTTAATCTGCTGGTCATTTTGATCAAGACAGGGAACTCATTCGGTCTTGTGATGCTTCAACCTACAGTGTGGGGTGGTACTCTCACATTGGTGTTGTGAGACTTCTTACTGTGCTCACATTTAATTGAGGACAGGTCAGAAAAACCCATTGATTTTGCATCTTGTATACTGACAAAGGCTGAAAATGGATATTCACAGATAGCTAGACCTTCCTTATCTATCATTCTTACTATTAAAAAGAATCCATCAGTATCTCTCTGGTCATTCATTCAAAAAATGTACCGACTACAAACCATTGATAGATCTTTTCAATGAGTGAAAATGTATTCCTCCCATGGCCTGAGCGAGAATACAACGTTGGGCCCTTATAGTGTCATTTTACCAGTACAATAGTGTGTACAGGGCAGAGAAGGACAAGGCGAATACAAAAGCGTGAGTGGTCTCCCTTTACAGGATATGCCAACTGAGGTATTGTTTCCTCAAAAGATAATTTTCTTACATGAGAGATTTGCACATACTCCAGGTGAACGCTAAGCAGATTAAGCAATGGACAGGCAGAGATTCTGCTTTATTGCAAGTCAAAAGATTTTGAGATGCAAGGATGGCCTACTGTTCGAGAAGATGATGGGTTGAGACCTTATATGAAGCGCAAAGATAAGTCAAGTGAGCAGAATGGTTGCAAAGCATGGGGAGGGGGGTGGGGGGGGTCAAGAATGGTCATTTTGCCCCCTGGTCATTTGCAAAACATGAATGAAATTCATGAGGCTGATCCAGGTGCCTCTCGAATGAAAAGTCGAACCAGGTTGTATGTTTGGTGGCCTAATATGGATCAGGACTTGGGAGTATCGGGCGAAAACCTGTTCCGCTCGTCAGATAAACCAGGAAATGGCGCCACCAGCAACACTTCATCCTTGGGAGTGGCCTGATCAGCCATAGTCGAGACTTCATTTGGACTTTGCAGGACCTTTTATGAATCACATGTTCTTGGTCATCATAGATGCGCATTCCGAGTGGTTAAAGTACATAACTTGAGTAACATTACAGCTCGTGTTACAATAGAGAAGTTATGTCAAGTTTTTGCAACTCATGGGTTACCAGATTCTCTCATTTTGGATACGACACCACGTTTACAAGTGATTTGTTTCAAGAATTTACGAAAAAGAATGGCATACACCACGTGCGTACAGCGCTGTTTCATTTGGCTTCAAATAGTTTAGCTGACTTCGAAAGAAGGATTGAAGAGAATGACAAATGATACTTTGGGAACCAGGCTCTCAAGGTTCTTATTCCAGTGTCCTATCACAGCACAGTCAACAGCAGGGCTTTCTCCAGCTGAATTATTGTTGGGTAGAAGACCGCAGGCTCACCTGGACCTGCTTCATCCAAATGTCAGAGCAAGAGGGGACAGGAGACAAGTGAGGCAGGAGGAGAGACACGACTACTATGCGAAAGAGAGACAATTCAAATGATCGTGTTTACATCAGGAACTTTGGTAGTAACCAGAAATGGTTACCTGGAATAATTCTAAACCAAAGTGGTCCAATATCTTGGGTAGTGAAACTGCACAATGGAAGAGTTGTTCGCAGATATCAAAGATCATTTTTTTGGCAATAGTTTCAGAGTCAGCATTAGTTTCAGATAACGTGGCAGAAGGTAGTGCTGCTGTGGATGTTTGCCAGGAAGTGCTTCCTGTTGCACAAGACTTTAGTGGAAGCGGATGAGGAATGTTTCGGCATTGATTCTCAGCCTTTTTCTGCACCTACAGATCCACATCAACTGACACAAGTTCTGCTGGTGGTTGATTAATCACATATTGCGTAGAATGCGACACAATCGCAAAGCCTCTGAAAGATTGTCATGTTGTTCAGAAAATTACTTTTATTGTATATTTGTCCTGATAGGAGATTGAAATTTAAGGCGGGGCGGGAGGCTACAGTGTTGTAATAGCATCTATTACCAATGTCATTACGCATGCATGCGTAACATTTTCAGCAGTGCGATTTATTTGGGTCTGCAAGCAAGACCTGTGCATTAGTTGCTGCTGTTTTCATAGTTCTTACTGTTTGCTGAGTTATAGCTGTTTGTAAACTTTGATATTTTATATATAAAGAGAATTGTTTTCTTGACAATGTATTCAACTACCTTTGTTGTGGGTTCAAGTTACTGCAGGTGAAAATAGGAAACTCTCATGAGAGAGAAAGTTTTAGCCAGGTTGGTTGACTCAGTGTTACTAAGAGCTGGGTGGGTTGTTGAGAAATCCATGGAATCTGATTTTGTCACATCTGTCATTTATTGTGCAGCGTAGATTGTTTGACCAGAATTTGCCTGTTATCTCATATGTACCTCATTGTGACTCTGAATGTTAGAATACAAAATAGATATTATAAATTGCTTTATCTTTCTAACCTTGTATCATAAGGGAATCTTGTGGTTTTATTCCATTAACAAGTATCTTGAAACACAAACTTTATCTACTTTATACAAAAGGATGCCAATCAAATTAGATCATATCAACAACTTGGGGCCAAGGATCATACAGTGGTCAAAAAAATAATTATTTAAATTTTGCAATTTGGAATGTTGGAAGACTCCAGGATTATCTCAAGAATAGCCGTCTGGGAGGAAGAACTGCAATTGTATCATGCAAGCTATTAACACTCCAAATTGGCATTGCCACCCTCAGTGAAACCCAATTTCCTGGGAAGGTGGGGCAGCTGAGGGAACAAGCAAGGGGATATACCTTCTCATAGAAAGGAAAGGCAGACACTGACCCTCGTGTCCACAGGGTTGGTTTCGTCATCTGGAATAGGAGCTCGGATGCACTGCCAGAACTCGCTAATTATTAAAGATTCATGACACTTCATCTACCATTCAGCCATAACCAATACGCCACCATCACCACCAGTGCTTATGCCCCCAACGAAAATGTTAAGCACAAGTTCTATTCTGACCTTGATGAAAAGAAGAAAAAAATCATCCTTCTGGTGGACATTAATGTCAGGGTTGGCCATGATTCTGGGGCGGAATCTTCCCAAACAATAGCTAAGTGTCAGGTTCTGACTGAAAGCCAGCATGTAACGCTTTAAAGAAATTCCATCAGCAATATCACTGCTGCATACTCTGGATTCAATGGGAGGACTAACATAAATACTTGTGCCTTTCCTGCATTCAGGTAAATCTCCAAAATCAACTTCAATAGATTGAACACTGTCTAGATGATCAAAGGGCATCTGCCTCACCAGAGCTTATTTTGTCAATTCTCAAATGGCCTGCATTCCAGGGGAGGACAAAGAAAATACTTCAAAGACACTCTGAAGCTCTCCTGGGAGTGGAAATGGCATTGATCTTAATAACTGGAAGAAGCTTGCTACCAATCGTTCAGAATGGCAACAACTTGTCCATCAAGCTACATCATGCTTTGGGTCACAACATCTTAATGATGAGGCACAGCGGCAGTCGGGAAGGAAAGAAAACAAATCTCGCACACTGGATCCCAAAATCCTGCCCCATTTGCCCAAAGTTCTGCAGGTTGAAAACAGACTGTTCAGACACATTAAGAACCAGGGGCAGATTCCCGTGACTCTGAGTAGAGGTCATCCTCAAATCGTGGGACAGCCAATGACAACAAAGGCCAAGTAAATTGTGATCTGTATTAAATTAAGGCAATAAAATTTCAAAACCTTTTAACATAAAATTTGAGTTCACACAAGTGGAACTAAGATGATGCAGGCATTCTGGCACACAGGTTTTGCACTCCTGAAGAGCTATTTTGTTCCTTTATGCTTTTTCTTTATGTCCAAAACAGGGAATAACAACGATGTCTCTCAAAAGGCGATAATTGATGAAGAGATCCATAGAAAAAGTGAAGCTTCAAGTCCGGCTGAAATTCCTGCTTGATGTTCTAGTTTTGTAATATAGTAGCAGTTCCCCCCAGCACTGTTCAGAATTGAGTTGAAGGATACACTGTTTATAGTACAAAATAATGCACAAGATATCAGATTGAATTAGTTAAATTGTACTTACATTGGAGTACTTTTTTTTAGTAATACTTTCAGGTTTGACTTCTACAAGTGGCTTTGATTGCTATGAATGTTCATTTGGCAATGCAATTGCAAAACCAATTGTTCCTGGCCCCAGCTGGTACTGGCTCAAAACTGGTAAAAACTATATTCCAATTCATTGCTTTGGACCACCTGAAAATCCACCGAGTACGTTTCTATAATACATCTTTTCTTTTAAAAAGAAAAAGTGTTGAAAACACACTTTGAACCATTGTTCAGGGTCCGATCCTGGGAAGGAATGGGGTTGGGGGGTAGAGTAAGAGTAGGGAAAAACAGGACAGATTTCAAAGCCTGATAAAGTCACCAAAGTATTGGCTCTGCAAAGGTATTAAAAAAATACATTGCGTTTTGGCTGACAAACGTAAGTGCATATGCATCTGGGACTTCTTTCAGCCAAGGCACAGATTTATATGTTATGTCAATTGAATGCAGAGACTTTGATGTGAATTTTTTTTAATGGAATCTTTGCTAACTTTCTGATCTCTAATATTGCAACTGGCTGGTAACTAACAACCTATAGCCAGATCCTGAATGGATAATTGAGTTCAATCTGTGAATTATTTAAATGCCCAGCTATCACATCCAATTGCCAAACATTTATGTAACAGATAAAAGTGTGGCAGCCAAGGAAATCAACAAATTCTTTTTATATATTTCAATCTGACATATTAGGAGCAAGCATAGGTCATTCTGTTTCACCATGTAATATGATCATAGCTGAACATCCAACTTGACTCCATTTTCCTGCACTATCCCCATTTCCTCTTGTTTTGAATATCTAGTTAATAATTCAGGTCAGTGTCTGTGTGGAGTTAGCACATTCTCCCCATGTCTCCACGGGTTTCTTCCCACAGTCCAAAGATATGTGGGTTAGGTTGATTGGCTATGCTAGAATAACCCTAGTGTCAGGGGGATTAGCAGGGTCAGAGGGATTGTGGGAATAGGGACTGGGTGGGATTGTGTTCGGTGTAGACTCAATGGGCCGAATGGCCTCCTTCTACACTGTAGGGATTCTATGATTCATATGTTTTTGACTATTATTTTTAGTTATTAAAGTTTTAACTGTGGAAAATTGAGATATTTGGTTGAGAAACTGGTAAAAGCAATCCTAAAGTAAATGCAGTTCAAACAAACCGGGAGTTTCTTCCATTAAAAGGATGGGACCATGTTGATTTAAGGAATTAACAAGAAGGGCAAGATCATAAAACAGCAGGTGGTCTTACTTAGCTAAAGAACTGGAGACATGATGTTTGCAGCAATTCCAGTAAAGGATAAATTATTCATGTGATTCCCAGGATTAAAAGACAGTTAATGATTGAAATTTAAAGGCAGTTCATTTTTATTTTTGCCAGCCATGTCCTCCCAAAATTTCCAGACTTACCTGAAGTCCAGGAGACATCTTAACTTCTTTGAGGAACTGGTTATATTTCTCAGCTGTGCTCACTTATATCTTCTGATGCTGCTGTGATTGCAGAGCTGCCAGCCAGATTGGCCCTAAGGGACAAAAGTCCCACTCTGCATTAATTAAGGTTGCCCTAGCATATTATCGCTGCAGGGCAGCCAGATTTCATGTCAATGAGGTGCCAACCAATTTGTGGATAATCCATCCCCATCCCCAAAGTAAAATCCACCCTCTGAAGTTTTATGCCACTGAGCCGTATTCACAGAGAGGCCGGTGCTTGAGCTGTGGAATCCAGAGTGGTGAGGGTAACAGAGAAATTGGAGCCGAAAGGCTAATGGAAGGACCCCAGTGAAATCTAGTACCTTGACAAGTAGCTGGGGAGGCAGTGGTGGTCACTTGACTAATAATCCAGAGAGCCAGAGTAATGCTCTGTGGACTCGGGTTCAAATCCCACGATGGCAGATTGTAGAATTTGAAAACTCAAAATATCTGAAATTAAAAGTCTAATGATGGCCAAAAAACCCATCTAGTTCACTAATGTAATTTAGGAAAGGAAACCTGCCGTCCTTACTTAGTCTGGTCTACATGTGACTCCAGCCCCACAGCATGTGGTTGACTCTTAAATGCCCTCTGAAATGGCCTAGCAAGCCACTCAATTGTATTCAACTGCTACAAATGGAACAAAAAGAAATGAAACTGGTCACAGGAAACCTCCTCCTGATTACCATACCCGTGCCCCCTCAGCTGATAAATTAGTATTCCTCCATGTTGAACCTACTCGAAGAAAGCACAGAGGTGGCAAGGGTGCAGAATGGACTCTGAGTGGACATCACCAAGAGTGTTGTCCACCAACATAGTTGGCCAGGTCCTAAAGGACACAGCTACTTGACTGGAACTGTGGCAGGTGCTGAGGAAACCAATAAGAGGGAAAAACATACCTCATCCTCACCAACCTGCCTGCCCTCAATGTACCTGTTCATGACAGTATCGGTAAAAGTGACCACCGCACAGTCCTTGTCAAGATGAAATCCCATCTTCATTTCATGTTATGTGGCACTACCGCCATGCCAAATGGGATAGACTTTGAACAGATCTAGCAGCTCAAAAGTGGGCATCTATGAGGTGCTGTGGGCCAACAGCAGCTGTAGAATTGTACTCAACCACAATTTGTAACCTCATTGCGCAGCATATTCCCCACTCTACCATTACCATCAAGCCCGGGATCAACCCTGATTCAGTGTAAGGTGCAGGAGGTCATGCCAGGAGCAACACCAGGCATACCTAAAAATGAGCTGTCAACCTGGTGAAGCTGCAAAACAGGACTACTTGCATGTATAAACAGTATAAGTAGAAAGACAGAGCTAACTGATCCTGCAACCAATGGATCGGATCTAAGATCTGCAGTCCTGCCACACCCAGCCGTGAAGGGTGGTGGACAATTAACTCATTGGAGGAAGAGGCTCCACAAATATTCCCATCCTCAATGAGGGAGGAGCCTTGTATATCAGTGCAAAAGATAAGGCTGAAACAATTGCAACAATCTTCAGCCAGATGTTGAGTGGATGATCCATCTTGACCTTCTCCAGAGGTCCCCAGCATCATAGATGTCAGTCATCAGCCAATTCAATTCACTCCATGCGATATGAGGAAATGGCTGAAGGCACTGCAAAGCCTATGGGCCCTGACAATATTCCAGCAATTCTACGGAAGACTTGTGTTCCAGAACCTGCTGTGATCCTAGCCAAGCTGTTCTAGTACAGCTCCAACACTGGCATCCATTTGGCATTTGGAAAATTGCCAAGGTATGTCCTATACAGAAGGACAAAATCATCACAGTTTCAGGACATATGATTTGAAAAGAAACCAGAGACATCACTCCCAGAGCTTCTCAGTTGTCCTAGGCCCAACCTTCTTCAGCTACTTCATCGATGACCTTCCTTCTATCATAAGGTCAGAAGTTCGGAAGTTCACCGATGGCTGTATAATGTTCAGTATCATTCGCGACTCCTCAGATACTCAAGCAGTCTATGTCCATATGCAGCAAGACCTGGACAATATCCAGGCTTGGACTGACAAGTGGCAAGTAACATTCATGCAACACAAGTGCCAGGCAATGACCATCTCCAACAAGAGAAGATATAACCATCGCTTCTTGATATTCAAGGAATGGCATTACCATTGCTGTATCCCCCACTATCAACATCCTGGGGGTTACCGTTGACCATAAACTGAACTGGACTAGTCATATAAATACGATGGCTACCAGAGTAGGTCAAAAGCTAGGAATCCTGTGGCGAGTAATTAACCTCCAGACTCCCCAAAACCTGTTCACCATAAACGATCTGGAAGGTGGTGTAACTGGGGTGATCAGTAAGTTTGCGGACGACACGAAAAGGCTGGACTTGCAGATAGTGAGGAACATTGTCAGAGGCTACAGAAGGAAATAGATAGGCTGGAAATTTGGGCAAATGGCAGATGGAGTTCAATCCAGATAAATGCGAAGTGATGCATTTTGGTAGAGCTAATGTAGGGGGGAGCTATACGATAAATGGCAGAACCATAAAGGGTGTAGATACGCAGAGGGACCTGGGTGTGCAAGTCCACAGATCCTTGAAGGTGACGTCACAGGTGGAGAAGGTAGTGAATAAGGCATATGGCATGCTTGCCTTTATAGGACGGGGCATAGAGTATAAAAGTTGGGGTCTGATGTTGCAGTTGTACAGAACATTGGTTCGGCTGCATTTGGAATACTGCACCCAGTTCTGGTCGCCACACTACCAGAAGGACGTGGAGGCTTTAGAGAGTGTGCAGAAGAGGTTCAACAGGATGTTGCCTGGTATGGAAGGGCTTAGTTATGAGGAGAGATTGGGTAAACTGGGGTTGTTCTCACTGGAAAGACAGAGGATAAGGAGTGACCTAATAGAGGTGTATAAAATTATGAAAGGCATAGATAGGGTGAATGGTGGGAAGCTTTTTCCCAGGTCGGTGTTGACGTTCACGAGGGGTCATAGGTTCAAGGTGGGTGGGGGGAGGGGAGGTTTAACACGGATATCAGAAGGACGTATTTTACACAGGGGATGGTGGGGGCCTGGAATGCGCTGCTGGGCAAAGTAGTGGTGGAGGCGGACACACTGGGAACGTTTAAGACTTATCTAGATAGCCACATGAACGGAGTGGGAATGGAGGGATACAAAAGAATGGTCTAGTTTGGACCAGGGAGCGGCGTGGGCTTGGAGGGCTGAAGGGCCTGTTCCTGTGCTGTATTGTTCTTTGTTCTATACACACACAAAGTTTGTGTTTGTTAAAAATATGAAATCTTGTGGCACAGTTCTGTCAGCTGGATGTTTGGATTCCTTCTTGGTTAATAGTCTCTAACAATAGCGTAATATCCAAGTATCTAAAGATCATTTGACCTCTGTTTGGAATATATTCAACAACTTAACATCCACAGCCTCCCCGAGGTTGATAATTTCAAAGATTCATAACACTCCAAGGAAGAAATTTCTCTTCATCTTAGTCCAAAACGGCCAACTCACTTTTTCCTCAAGACTGTGGTCATGTGTCTGGACTCCTCAACCAAGAGAAAGATCCTTCCAACATCTACCCTATGAAACCCCTTAAGAATTTTATATTTCAGATCAAAGAATGAGACCCAGTCTCAGGTAATAATTCATTGATTAGAAGATGAATCTTGGGTGAAGGCATGAGTCAGAACTGCAAGTAGGGCAAAATCAGACGATAACATGTACATCTTTTCACGGATAACTGTGTTCAGGATTCCAAATACAGGTTTATTTTAGGTTTTGTTTAGCTCATCACCAAGCAAGCCAGAAGAGAAAATGGGTCATTTTGACTCATGAGCTGTGGTTCACGATGGAAGAATTCAACATTCACTTTTGCAATAATTGGGGAGCTAACCAAGGGCACTTGGCGAGAGTTTAGTCCACTAATCAGACTAGACCACAACAAATCACCATCCATTTAGTCGCTGGAAACTGACTAGTGGGAAAGGCCACATCAATGACAGACAAGAACTACACACTAATTGGAAAAGCGAAGAGTGAGAATTTTGTAAATCATATCAATAGCCGAGAGAATTGGAAGGTTTTGGGAACGGAGATGGGAAAGAACAAAATATCTGAATCTTAAACATAATGCAAACCAAAAATCTGAGGTAAAGGGATGATGTAGATAACTCAGAATAAGACGTTTCGACAAAAGAACATTCATTGAGCAAATTTTAAAAAGTGGTTAGTAAATATTTAAAATATGCTCGAGACCTGCATTTCGCCGTCTCAGAAAGACATTTAGTAACATTACTTCAAGCCATTCATATGATGTATTGTTTCAACACAACTGCAATGATATACTAATGGGTTGTTGTCATGCTTCAATGCAACAGTACCAGGCCGTGAACTAAACAGTAACAACCAACAAATCCTTAATTCAGGTATTAACTTCCCAACTGAAGTGTGTAAAATTAAGCACTTTAACTTGCTTCCCACACAGCGCATAACAAATCTTCGAGGCCATACAAAACATTTTTAAAAATTGAGAGTCACTATTAAGCAGGGACTGTTCACCTGCAAAATGAGGTTAGTCCAAATAAAACGTGACAAAAAAACTACTGGTTTTTCCAGTCTACCTTTTAATACTCATTTTTTCAACTAACTATGCACAACATGTGCAAGTAATTGCCAAATCAAAGCTGAACCTAATGCAGACAAATAAACCATTGGTTAGCCAAATCATACAGGTGTAATTTAACTAAGGTGATGGGCCATTTTTTTAAAAATGTACTCTGCGGTATATTCAGTGCACAACATTCACAATTTCAATTCAGTTTCATTTGATCTTGCCAAGCATGGTAGAGACTCAAGCGTTAATTAAAGTGCCTTTCTGGCACAGTACAGTGTTACAATTGCTACATGGACTATCAGTTTTAACCAGTTGCAGAGAGAGTGCATTATGTGAGTAAACACAGTAACCCTATGGTTACTTTAGCCAGGGAAACTTCTGAAGTGTCTTTCCTACTCATTTGGAACCAGCTTCACTCACTCACTGTGTGCAACATATGTTACTTTTTGAGAATATCTCAGCCCACTCTCTCTCCCCAAGTGGGTTGGGGATCAGCTTCACCCTTTTAAGATTCTGAGACTATTTACTCCATCACAGATTTAGATAGAGGGCTAGGCTGGGCGAGGATAGGATCCACACTCCTCACTGCCGCGGCCTAAAGCCAGCGGGGCCAGCGGCCTCGCTTTAATCCGCCTCCGCCCCACGTATCGGGCGGCCCCGGCACTGAGATCAACGGAGAGGCTGAGCCGAGGAGACAGGCAAGCGACAGCGCTGCTTCCTCCTCTCCCCGGGTTTAACCTCCCCGGAGCGGCGGCGGACCTGCTGTAGTAGCGATCCCCTCAGGAAGCTGCAGCCCAGCACCTCACAGCGACTCAACAGCCAGCTCTATATAAATATATATATACTCCAGGCTCCAACTCTGCAGCAGCCCGTGTGTTTGCAGAAGCAATTTACCAACCTTCTTGAAGGAAGTTGTATGTTGCCATTTCTTTTTTTCCCCCCCTGTGTTTCTCTCAGTTACAATCCGACACACCCTTTCAATTTACTTCATTCCCTACAGCAGGTTCCCAAACCGATTCCCTCCCCTCCCACTTCACTTATTAGAAACAGCATTAAAAGAAAGAATGCCAGTGTTCAGTGCAAACTTCTAGGAAATTCGCCTTTTCAAAAAAAAAAGCCCACTGGGTGCTGGGGCTGTATAATCTTCAGTTTCAGCAATGAATTAACATCTTAAAGACCTGATTCAAAGGTCACTTGAAATGCACCATGCAAAATCTGGGACAAGATTACAAATTATATACACTCTTAGGGGAAATCGTGTATGCAGTTGGGAAGAGGATGCCCACTGTAAAAAGTCAACAACTTCTCCTATACAGACACACAGCACAAAAGAAATTACAAATACTCGGAATCTGAAATCAAAATAGAAACACTAGAAATAACTAGTCCCTTTGATGGAACAGCTTTTTATTTGTAATTTTGTTTTTGATCTGAATTGTTGATTTTTTTTTTCTGTTTCATAATTGGCCATCACAACAATAACAATATGTTGTCTTCTTTTTTGGTTCACTAATTGCAATCCTGATTTTCAGAAAGAATGGGGATACGTGTTAGGCAGTTTGCTGTCAGAATAACACAGAGCTGAGAAAGCAAGCAGGTGGTAGTATTAGGCCTAATTCACTCATAATACACTAACAATTACATGCAGCATGGTGCCCAGTCTGTGTGGAATTTGCACATTCTCCCTGTGTCTGCGTGGGTTTCCCCTGGGTTCTCCCTCCCACAGTCCAAAAGATGTGCTGGTTAGGTGCATTGGCCATGCTAAATTCTCTCTCAGACAGGTGCCAGAGTGTGGCAACTAGGGGATTTTTCACAGTAACTCCATTGCAGTGTTAATGTAAGCCGACTTGTGGCACTAATCATAGAATCCCTATAGTTCAGAAGGAGGCCATTCGGCCTATCAAAGCTGTACCGACAACAATCCCACCCAGGTCCTATCCCCATATCCCCACATATTTATTCCGCTAATCTTTGGACTTGGGAGGAAACTGGAGCACGCAGGGGAAACCTATGCAGACATGGGGAGAATGTGCAAACTCCACACAGTCACCCAAGGCTGGAATTGGACCTGGGTCCCTGGTGCTGTGGGGTAGTAGTGTTAACCACTGTGCCAACGTGCTACCCTAAATAAAGAAACGTTAAAAACTTGTCAGGCGACAGAAAGCAGTGCACCGAATGGATATTAATTTCTGTACATCAAGGCCAGGTGGAGCAGTTCAGAGGACTGTTTATACAAATAGTTCATTGAGGATGTCTTTGATTATTATCCAATCAGAGCCTGACGTAGAGCTCTCAATCAAATGGCTACAAATGTAGACCAATCTGTTCCTGTCAGTCCTCATTCAGACAAGAGTCAGGAACCCCCTGCTGAAACACCTATTTCTTTACTGCAGGGATGGCCATCGTGATTTGCCATTTAACAGAATCTCAGTTAGTTATATAGGAAGCAAGAATTCAAAGAATCATAGAATCCCTTCTGTGAAGGACACATTACCTCTCTGAAAGGGACACCTGGACCTCTCCGAAAGGGTATCTTACCTCATTAAAGGACATCCTGCCTCTCAGAATAACTACTGAAATGTTAGCTCTTTTGCTCAAATGTCATGTTTGGGATATCCCACTAAAGAAAATTGCATTTGCTTGAAGGCACTTTTACAGATGCAGTGTCTCAGTCACCATGGATATGCAAACTACAACTTGCCCCTAGAACCATAGAATCCTTACAGTGCAAAAGGAGGCCATTTGGCCCATCGAGTTTGCACCAACAACAATCGCACCCAGGCGGAGGAAATTTTCCCGTCCCACCCGACACGGGAATCGTAGTGGGAGGGGGCAGACCATGCAAAGGTCCATTAACCTTGGGCAGGAATTTCTGGCTTTGGGACGAGCCCGGATGGAAAATCCACCCAGGGAAAAAGTGCAAACTCCACACAGTCACCAGAGGCCGGAATTGAACCCAAGTCCCTGGGCACTGTGAGGCAGCAGTGCTAACCACTGTGCCACCGAGCTGCCCCTAAAAAGCTGCCATGGTGGGATTTGAACCCATGTCTGCAGAACTTGGGCCTCTGGATTACTACTCCAATGATATTACCACTGTGCTACTATCTTCCCTCTCATCTGCATAAATTTGTGAAAATGATTGCAGAAATACTACACATTGATCAAGTGGAAGTGTGGTTCATAAAAGCTCCATTATTCTGTGGAGGAGCACACGGGGAAGATAAATTCGGTAATCTGGAAAATAAACCAAAACCTCTCCAGTTTTTTTCTAGTTGTTATTGAAAAATTGATGAAATGGCTTGCTCTGACCATATACATCAGTCACCTACTTAACGTTAGCACAATTGCAAAGTGATTTACATTGCTAATGCTTCTTAGAGCAACCTGTAATGAGCCTGAAACAAAAATGTCCAGGATTTTTGTGATCTATGAAGCAATAGGAAGTGTCATGTCTGCCCACAAGTTTAGCTGTAGGTTATCGTGCACAATGTGGCACAAATATGTTACACACGTCTTGTGGAATATATCCTCTGCAAGTATTTCTGTTCTGATAAATCCAGCCAAGTCAGATTTTGCCTGTATATCTCATTCAGAGGGATGAGAAATCTTCTACATATTTATGCAACTCAACGAGCCTCTCCACATTTTTCATCCTCCCTTAATGTGTCCAAATGAGTTGAATTAAAATGGATTTCTACAGAGACACCCAAGGTCAAATGTTTGCTCCCGAGTTAGGAATGCAAAGTTGGGGAAATTCCCACCTCCGCAAGCCCAACTCAGGAGAAAGTAGCCTGGATATTTGAATTTTCATTTCGGATATTAACTGGAGATATGCCCATCATCCCCAGAAACGGTGCGGAGGCAGCCACAGCGACTGCAGGGTGCAGAGGCAGGCTGATTAATCGGACTGCCTTGGTGCTCTGGGACTTTGCTCCATCTGTAAAATAAAACAAAAACAGCATTCTGGCCCTCACCCCTCATGCCTAACACCTATTCGATACAGTTAACATCCTCCAAACACAAAGTGCTTCATAAAAACAAACATTTCCTTCAAGTACTTATTCCTAATAAAAACAAAGACTTCATAACTACTTGGAGCTGTCAATCAAACTGTGAACTTAGAGCTGAGCCCCCACTGAGATAATAGGTTGTAGAATCAATCATGCAGCACTGATAGCCTTCACACTTACATCAACAGACTTTTCGTGAAATTACAAGCAGTGATGTTCTTTCAACTGCAGGGTTTTTTTGTAATTTAAAGAGCTTGGAGATTTAAATGTCTTGACAGTTTTACAATCCCACGAAGTTTATCCACATTCATGTTTAATGCCAGGAGACGTAAGTGGAGTCCGGGTAGCGGGCTTCCAGCAGGGCAACACGGTCTCTGCGCATCTCTGGCCACCGGATTTCTAGCATCATCAGCTCCACGCCAGAAATCGATGTGGAGCTGAATAAATTATTTAAATGATAATTTGTATTTCATTAGCGGGCCTGGGACTGAAGTCTCCGGGCCTGCTAGCCTGTCCGCCCCTCCAGGAGTGTTTCACTCCAGCGAGGTTTGTAACAGCTCCCCACTAGTGGAGAGCTGGCGGCCCGACCCTACTGGAGTGAAGGGAGGCCATGAAGGCCCCCCTTGAGGTCGGGGATAAGGGAGGGCGCCCCCAGGCATTGCCAGCTTGGCAGTGTCAGCCTGGCCCCCTGGCACTGCCCAAGGAGCAAAGTGGCAATGCTCAGGGGGCACCTTGGCACTGCCCACAAGACATCAGGCAGTGCCCACAAGGAATCGGGCAGTGCCAGGGTGGGCTCAAGGGGGCA
Source organism: Mustelus asterias (assembly GCF_964213995.1). NCBI lineage: Eukaryota > Metazoa > Chordata > Chondrichthyes > Carcharhiniformes > Triakidae > Mustelus > Mustelus asterias. The sequence goes on from NC_135803.1 coordinate 43,687,004, forward strand.
GGACCCAATGTGGCAGGGCTTCTGTGGGGTTGGGGGGGGGTCACACTGCCACTCTGTACTTTGGGATCGTGAGGACAGTGATCGGGGCTGGCCATTGGGTTGGGTCGGGACTGTGGTAGTGGGGGGGCGGTTGGGACAGTGGGTGGGGTGTCAGGACTGCGGTGGGGGGGTTTGGACTGTGGGGGGTAGAATCGGGACTGCGGGGGAGGGATCAGAACTGCTGAGGGGTTATGGGGGCGGGGGAGAGATCAATTCGGGCCAGCAGGGGTGGTCGGGGCTGGCCCAGAAGGCCAACGATCAGGGAGTGGGGGGGAATCAGAGGGGCAGCGTTGTGGGGTTGCTGTGCTGGTCAGCTATTGAGCTGGCCAGCAATCGGGAAGTCGGCGGTGCAGGGCTACTACGCATGCGCTGATCTCGGCGCTGATAGATTGGCACATGCGCAGTGGCCCGCTCAGCGCTGTGCTGCCAGCCTCTCCAGCGGGAATAGGCCCCACCCCCAGCGTTTCAGAGTGATTTATGCTTGGGCTCTGTATGACGCGCAGAGAGTGGGAGATTCATTTTGAAAACCCCGCTGAAAAAGGCAGCGTGATTTACTTCAGTTTTTACGCGAATTCAGCACTTAGAATTTTTTTGTGAGAATCCCACTCCTTACCTCTCCCAAAGGGCCACTTGATCTTTCCCAAAGGACACTTTACATCTCTGAAAGGGGCAACTGAACCTCTCCTAAAGGGTATCTTACCTCATTAAAAAGGCACCCTACCTCTCAAAGTAACTCCTAAAATGTTAGTTCTTTCGCTCAAATGTCTAAAGCCCACAAGTCATGTTTGGGATATCCCACAAAGGAAAATTGCATTTTCTTAAAGGCAGCTGCACTTTTCCATATGCAGTGTCTCAGTAACCATGGATTTGCAAACTACAACTTGTCCATTTTCCCTCCTGGTGAAATGGTGCGTGCTAAGTTCACCTGGGATCAAGATTCAGCTGCTATTTTGGCTAATGCGTGGAGTTCTTCCATCGGTGCAAATGTTTGGGCCTCAATATCAAAGGGTTAGGCCCCTGTTATAGTATTGAAACAGACCTGATTAAAGTCACAAATGACATCCTACGTGACTGCTGCTGTATAAGGGTATCTGGCATAGCAAGGGTTAATATGGGACTGGGAAACAGTACCGCCCACAGTGTGATGTAAAGATGAGAGTCAGTTGTGGACTGGACAGAGACCTGTGTAGAACTAAACATGGAGTTAGCTCATAGCTTGGGCTTTTGCCTGTACATATGTACAGAGTTAGGTGTTATCAATAAACAATTAATGTCCAAATAAATAAAACTCAGAACCTATTTGTAAGATTGATTGAATGTATAACATTTAAAGTAAAAAAGTTTATTTATTAGTCACAAGTAAGGCTTACATTAACACTGCAATGAAGTTACTGTGAAATTTTCCTAGTTGCCACATTCCGGTGCCTGTTCGGGTCAATGCACCCAACCAGCATGTCTTTCAGACTGTGGGAGGCAACTGGAGCACCTGGAGGAAACCCACGCAGACACAGGGAGAATGTGCAAACTCCACACGGACAGCAACCCAAGCCCGGAATCGAATCCAGGTCCCTGGCGCTGTGAGGCAGCAGTGCTAACCATTGTGCCACCAACAATTGTGACGAATCCTCACTCTTCATAACCAGTCTGTGGCTTTTGACATTATTGCTCACACCATTCTTTCCACCATTATCCATCTGGGTAGGATGTATTCACCTGGTTTCATTCTTATCTATCTAATTGTAAACAGAGAATCACCTGCAATGGTTTCTATTTCTGTCTTTGGAGAGTTACCCCTGGAATCCCCAAAGGATCTATCCTTGGTCTCCAGTGTTTTCAATCTGAAGAAGCTCGACATGAGGCACTAATCTCTTCCTTTCTCCACGGATGTTGCCAGATCTGCTGAGTATTTCCAGCACTTGCTATTTTCAATTCAAGAACACATTCGTTTCCATGCGTACGCTAACTACAGAAATAAGGAGCGGTTAGGCCAATGGAGACATTTGAAAATAAGGATTAGAACTTTGAATTCAAGATGTTGCTTGAGCAGGAGCCAATGTAGGTCAGCAAGTACATGAGTGGTGGGGGAATGAAACTTGTTGCAAGTTTTGGATAACCTCAAGTTTTTGGAGCATAAAACATGGAAGATCAGACAGGAATACATTGGAAGAGTTGAATCTAGAGATAAGCAAAAACATGAATGAGAGTTTCAACAGCAAATGAGCTGAGACAATAGGAAATTTGGGTTATGATACAGAGGTGATGTTACAAATACAAAAGCTATAAGTTTGTTATGCTTTTGGGACCATAAAGTGGAATGGGGAAAATGAAAGGGGATCATGTAGCCTATTAAAATCCTTCTTAACAACAAGTCTGGGTGTCTTGGTGGCTATGAGACATTCAGCTCCAGACTGATCTACAGGGAAGAAGGTGAAACGTATTCATACCTACAAACAATGGCAAGAACATCTTTGTTGACTGTGGGTAGAGATGTTAGAACTGGATTTTCATGGTGTCAGGAAGACTCCATGGATTTTCAAAAATGATATGCAGGATCTGGATGCAGAAGCCTCATCCTCATTTCCAAAGATCCAATTTTCACTGGCAGGGTGAAGATGCAATTAACACAAGAGGTAAACCTGAACTTAGCAGAATAATTTGAACTTATTTTGGCTGTTCCAACAATCTTAACGCATAATGCGAGAATCACAACTTTATGGAATTGACATAAATGCTTTTGAAGGCTGGATAAAGTCATTGTAATTGTCATATATTTTTATTCATTCATGGGATGTGATTGTTGCTGACTGAGCCAGCATTTATTGCCCACCGCTGAGGGCATTTAAGAGGCAAACACATTGCTGTGGGTCTGGAGTCACATGGAGGCCAGACAGGTAAGGATCTCAGATTTCCTTCCCTGCAGGACATTAGTGAACCAGATGGGTCCTTACGGCAATCAGCAATGGTGTCATGGTCATCATTAGACTTTTTTAATTCCAGATTTTTATTGAATTCAAATTTCAACCTGCCATGGTAGGATTCGAGCCTGGATCCCCAGAGCATAACGTTGGGTCTCTGGATTTGTAGTAAAAACCACTATGCCACTGCCTCCCTTTGTGGGCTGGGACTTCTCACCCTTGCTCATGATGGGTGTAATGGCGGATTGAAGCAGGAAATATCATAAGAACACCAAAAATTGGTATTACATCATCATGAAACCAGTTTGCAATTGTTCACTCCAACCGTCAATGGTGGGTCACATTTCCCACCATAGCATATTGGGAATGTCATTTTAAAACATGTTGTTGTAAACTCCGCTTGCCGGAATCATCCACCATTCTGGACCACCGGGCCATGTTGACATTCAATTGGAGCAACCTGTCCCACAATTGTGGATAAGCAGCATGCACTTGGTGAACTGCATTTCGCTCATCACTTTGAGGTTAGTTCACCTGCCTTGAATCATGTAGTGCTCCGAGGAATCAATGCTGGGCTTTGCAGGCAGCACCACATGCTTAAAGAGGTTGTCACGGGCAAGTCTCTACCTACCAGACCACTAGGGTGTGGCTTTTCATGGGCAACAAGGCTAGGGCCCCACTGGCCTCAGGCAGCTGAGGAGGCTGTAGGACTAGGTCTATACTGGGGGTTATGAGTAGGGAAGATTACAGTCAGCTAGATGATTGGGGTGAGTTTGCAGAGGGAGATGGTACATTTTGAACAGTGTAAGTGGCCTCAAGATGGGGATACGTGAGGTTCGCATGGGCCATAAGCACATCCACTTCCAAGTATTTGGGGACAAACAAACAGATATAAACCTGAAGCATGACGGGATCAAGGATACAAGGATTGATTGGCCTGTGATGCCATGGTTGGTTTGCTGAAATTGTGTTTGTGAATATTTGTTCAGACAGAAGAGAATGAGAACTCTGGTTGTTTTAATACAATGTTGACAAGGGAGTAATTGCCGTTGGTGTGAGAGGTAGAACTGTAATCCAGCCTTCAACATTAATATTCTTCACAGTGATGAGCACAGAGGATAACGTACCAAAAGCAAATAATAAGATACTAACACAAGTAACAGGCAAGAGTATACAATACATTTCTATTGATATGCAAGACATGGTTGGCCGTGCCACCAGCTTTGTCATATCCATTTGATTAGTCTATTACATCATTACATGTAATTTATGTAATTACACATTCACTTCAGTGATTTTACATCCATGTGCCCTAATCTGGGAATTAAGTTAACGGTAGGCCTCTCAAAGTTTTATTTTTGGGTAGGATGAGAGGTCAGTGATTAGAAATCAACATTCATCTTCCCATGGACTTAATGCTTGATTGAATTTCATCTGCACTAGAGGTGAGATATTGAAGCTGTTATCAGTCTTAGTTATGGTCTATTGGAAACTGAGTTAAAACATCCAAAACTCATTTCACTTACACTCAATCATTTTGCAAGGAGACAAGATTTGTTTCCATTCGTCTGTTTACAAACTACCAGAGGTGAATGGAACAATGTGAGCCACACCCTATTTTACCAATCAATTATTTCCAATTGGTTATTGACAAATTTTGGAACATTATCTAAATCTGGATTTTATTGGCATCCAATTCCAGTTCCATTCACAACTTCTCAGATAATGAAGCCAGCATACAGCAAGACCTGAGGCAGCCTGGAGGCACTGCTGCCTCACAGCGCCAGGGGCCTGGTTCAATTCTGAACTTGGGTAACAGTTTGTGTGGAGTTTGTATGTTCTCCCTGTCTCTGCATGGATTTCCTCTGGTTTCCTCCTGCAGTCCAAAGATGTGCAGGTTAGGTGGATCGGCCAGGCTAAAATTGCCCCTTTGTATCCAAAGATGTATTGGCTAGATGAATTAGCCATGGTAAATGCATGGAATTATGAGGGAGGGCTTAGATGGGATGCCCTTTCGGTGAGTCGGTGCAGACATGATGGGCTGGATGGCCTCTTTCTGCACTGGAGGGATTCTGTGGTTCTATGGACAGCATTCAGATTTTGGAGTTCTTGGGCAAGTAACATTAATGCCACACAAATGCCAGGCAATGACTTTCTCCAATAAGAGAAATAACTAGCCATCTCCCTTTGATACTTAACAGCCTTCAAGAGATGTGGCATGTTTCCTGTGCATGTATAATTAATGAGATGGGAGTGGCTGATATGGTGCAAAAATCCAACTTTGCAGCCGACTGGTTTTCTTGCCTGCTCCTGCACTTAGTGCCATGTGGGGAAAATCTCACTCATGATCTGAAGTTTTTATTTAATCCATTGCTCTTTAAACATAAAAACATAGGCTTAAGCTGTCAGCAAGAGTTTTAAAAAAATCTTGGCTGGTATGGTTTTATTAACAGGCCATCTGGTGTGGATTGTCATGCAATTCCAATGGAGGTTTTTGTTGACATTTTGCCAAGAGCTGTCATTATGGATGCTTGGCTGAATTTCAAAAGCTATAATGATCTCAGCAAAGTGTTTTGAGGTCACAGTTTGATTAAAAGTTTAAATAGACAATTAAATTATTAGGTGTGTTTGATGTGGAGTCAGATTAGAAGTTCATTTCATTTTAATAAGATCATAAGGTCATAAGAAATATCAGCAGGAGTAGTTATAACAGATTAACCAATTGAGGAAATTTAAAAGCTTTAAATCCATATCTTGAATAAATTTTACAGTATCAAGTATGTATGAGTGAGAGCCTTGTTAGATGTTAGTTTTTTTTTCAACTCCACATGACTCCTAAGGACCGGCCATAGTGGATACATTCTGAGTGGCCATGTAAGTAGCATGGAAGTGTGATATGACATGGGGGAATGAGGAAAACATGAGTTGGGATAGAGGTGACATGGGGACATGAGCACCCAAGAGGGAGTGGCTGGAGGGTGAGGGGGTGTGATGGATGAGGGCTAGAGGGCAGAAGAACATCAAAAACAACTGGGACAAAATCCAAGTTGGACCTAACCAGCCCAACTTAGTACTCACCCACCCCATGGCCATCTGCTTTTGAGGGCAGCGGTGTAACTCAATCCCAAACCCACCCCACCTCACTAGAGTAAACATTGGTCTAATGGGGCCTTTTAAACTAAGGTAGGTATGCCAAGTCAGGAAATTTCCTGACTTAAGCTGTTCATCTTGGTCACAGAAATTTGCCCTCCCGTCTCCAGGTCTTAGAGAGAGCTGTTAGGAATGTTAGGTTTTATAAATGGTTGTATTTTAAGCTGCCTATTTAATTCCAAGATAGATTGAAATTGCTGGTCCAGTGGATAGTTAATTAACATTTCTACCTGGATGCAAGGCCAAGTTGACTTACATTGCCTTTGGGGTGGACTCCCATCTCTAATTATCCTTTCATTTACCATTCCACCCCTCCTATCACTGCAAACCTCATTTTAATATCTATTGAAGTATTGTACGAAAATTGCCCATTTCACTCAACACATTGATTGCTTCCATTCGATCATATATTGTGTGCCTCAGCACAAACAATAGGGATTGCACCCAATCATTTAACATCTATGAAATTTCTCCCAACCTTTTCAGATGAGCTGCAACACCTCACAGACAGGTCAGCCTGCAAGAATGTGTGTGTGAGAGAGAAGGAGTGAGCATGAGAGAGAGCAGGGAAACAGAGACTAATGTTCACTGGGCGGAATGCAGAAGAAAGCTTACAGTGGGATTGAGGAGACCAAGTTTGTAAGGATTTTAACAAAGCTGAAAATTTTGCCCAGCTGTGGCCAGAGGGAGAAATCTCCATGGTAACCCTCGCCGTGACAGTCTGTTGGGGATTAGAAATGATCTGGCTGGGAAAGGAAATTGTAAGCAAGCCATTGGGAGCTTTGGACTGGTTTCTGAAGAATGAAGTCTCACTTCAGAGACAAAGTAAAGTATAATTGTAGCGTAGGAGTTTCAGATGTTTAAAACGTCAAATGGGGGATCTTTTCTGGTGTTTACAGTGTAAGTCACCTACTGAATACAGTAAACTAGGGGACCATTTAGCTTAGTTGGCTAGATGAATTGTGTGTGGTTCATAATAATTTGCCAATATTACCGGCTTTGATTCCTGTTCCGGCTGAGGTAAGCATGGGACCTGCCTCCTCACCTTACCCGTGAATGTGGAAGGCAATGGCAAACCACCACTGACTAAAAATGCCAAGAAAATTGCTCAGAACAAAACAGTGGCACAGTGGTTAGCACTGCTGCCTTACAGCGCCAGGGTCCTTGTTCAATTCCAGACTTGGGTGACTGTCTGTGTGGAGTTTGCACAGTCTCCCCGTGTCTGCGTGGGTTTCCTCTGGTACTCTGGTTTCCCCCCACAGTCCAAAGATGAGCAGGTTAAGTGGATTGGCCATACTAAATTGCCCCTTAGTGTCCCAAGATATGTAGGTTAAGAGGATTAGTGCGATAGATACATGGGGTGATGGGGCAACGATGAGCTAAGATCACTTGCAAAGCTAGGATTCAGAGATCAGGCACCATTTTTAACGGGTGCTCTGACCTCAAAGTAAATTTAAAAGCTTTCCTGTCCCCACTCCCCCAACACCCCTCCCACAGTTATCGGGACCTTCCATCCATGAACATTGGGACCCCTCCAGCCCGCTCCCCCACGGACATCAGGACGCCCATGGACATGGAGCATTTAGTACGATAATTAAATATCCAAAATGTAACTACCAATTGTGTTTCAAAGTGTGTATTTTGTCCCCGGTGTTTCATTACTATCAGATTGTTCTTTATTTTAGCAAAACATTTAGTAGAGGGACAGGTAGCATTGAGGAAGCAGGGGGGCTGCAGAGGGACTTGGACAGGTTAGGAGGGTGGGCAAAGAAGTGGCAGATGGAATACAATGTGGAAAAGTGTGAGGTTATTTTGGAAGGCGGAATGGAGGCATAGACTTTTCTAAATGGGAAAATGCTTAGGAAATCAGAAACACAAAGGAACTTGGGAGTCATTGTTCATGATTCTCTTAAAGTTAACATGCAGGTTCAGTTGGCAGTTAGGAAGGCAAATGCAATGTTAGCATTCATGTCGAGAGGGCTAAAATACAAGAGCAGAGTTGTACTTCTGAGGCTGTATAAGGCTCTCGTCAGACCCCATCTGGAGTATTGTGAGCAGTTTTGGGACCCATATCTAAGGAAGGATGTGCTGGCCTTGGAAAGAGTCCAGAGGAGGTTCACAAGAATGATCCCTGGAATGAAGAGCTTGTCGCATGAGGAATGGTTGAGGACTCTGGGTCTGTACTACAGTTGGAGTTTAGAAGGATGAGGTGGGATCTTATTGAAACTTACAGGATACTGCGAGACCTGGATAGAGTGGACTTGGAAAGGATGTTTCCACTAGTAGGAAAAACTAGAACCAGAGGGCATAAACTCAAGGCTAAAGGGATGATCCTTTAAAACAGAGATGAGGAGGAATTTCTTCAGCCAGAGAGTAGTGAATCTGTGGAACTCTTTGCCGCAGAAGGCTGTGGAGGCCAGGTCATTGAGTGTCTTGAAGACAGAGATAAATAGGTTCTTCATTGATAACAAGGTCAAGGGGTATGTGGAAAAGGCAGGAGAATGGGGATGAGAAAAATATCAGCCATGATTGAATGGTGGAGCAAACCTGATGGGCCAAGTGGCCTAATTCTGCTCCTATGTTTTATGGTCTTATGGTCTTGGAACATGTATTATTCTGAATTATATTGCTTAACTGTTTAAAATATTCCAAGCTGTTGTTCTAGCTGTTTGAATGCCATTTTTCCAGGTGTTCCATGTTTATTTTCCATTCCTATTTCCTAAATATCATCATTCCCCTCAAACTATTAACTTTTCCTTATCTATACCGTTATCAAACATCACTGTAAGTTGTATTATACTGTGATTGAAATTACATTGATTTTCACCAAATCACTTTCCTTCTCAAATATCCATCATTTCTATTATAAAAAATACATTATTCCAGTCCAGTTTAACGTCCTGTTAATCAATGCACCTGTCCACCAACACGCATAAGGGGAACCCCACCCCCATCCAAATGGAGCTACCTCGAGGGCCCACTCCTGGCAGTACCAACCTGATTGTGCTAACCTGGCAATGCCAGGGTGCTAGGGGACAGTGCCAGGGCACTGCCATGCCATGATCCTCACCACCCAAGTGCTATACTCACCTCCACACCCCTTGCGTGGTCATTGCGATTCCCGCGGAGTGACATCATGCCAACAGGGAGAACCTTTACCACAAGCAATGGCATTAAGCTGCATAATGATATTAGAATTAACGTAAATTCATGGAAATCAGTGCAGGGAATATCTCAAACTTAGATCTCGCTGCCGGAAATCTTGTTATGGCCCTCTCACAGGATTTAGCAGCCATAATGGGATTTGTGCCCATGACAACGGGCCCTCAGAATCGCACCAGATATTTTGTTGTGTGATCCTTCCAGTCAGTCACTGAAAATTCAAATATCTTTTAAAAAGTTATCAGTCTCTACAGGGAACATCACAGTGGAAATAGGTGATCTCAGCACTGACACAAATATGAGACAGGAAGCTCATCTCAGTATCAGATGTGATAGATTGCAAAGTAGCCAAAGGTTGCAAACAGATTGTCTGAATCTCAGACTGTTGCAGAGAGAGGGATGGGGTAGCTAGCTAAAGAACAATGTTTGGAGTGGGGATCAAAAACAATTCATTTTGGATGTCAAATAAGCAAGCTGGTAAGTTAACAACAGTGGAGAATTTGAGGAGAAGGTGGTGAGGTAATGCTGGGTGTGTTCAGTATACATGTGAAAACTAATGCTGTGCCCTCAGTGTCAACAAGGTTCAGAGTATAGTAAGAAATAGTAGGTGGTCAAGGATAGATCCTGGGAACATTAGAAGCAGGAAGTAAAGACAAAACAAGAATTCTTCTGGCTGCAATTAGATGGATGAGAATGGAACCACTTTAAAGTAATGGTTCACTTCCTTTGGTAAACCACAGAATGAAAGTAGCCAAGCGTCTCTGCTGGCTATAGACTGCAGCTTACTGAGCGAAGTGCATATAACTAAATATAATAATACAATCGGAAACCCTGACCACAAAGCTTTCCATCACAAGGAATGTAGCATTAGTTCCACACAACCCAAGTATTCATCACAGATATAAATGTTAATCAAAGAATCATTATCATGTGATTCGCTCATTCATTGATTTGTTAGAGATGACTTAAGCATACTGGTTGAAAAGTTTATGAGAAGAAACTGACACTTTTTAAACATAACTACCATTCTTTGTCATATGCATAAGATTATTGACCTCCATATGGAAATACATTGTGATAGTAATGACGTAATACTTCATCCATCTCGGCAACAAAGATATAAAATAGATACAACACAATTCTTTGCATTCCAACCAAATTAGTATTATCAGAAGTCTCCTTTTGTTTCAATAGGAACCAGCAAGAGACTTTCCAAGTATTCCTCTATTAAAAGCAATTTAGGCAAAATATCTGCCTTCCCATCCTATTATCAAAGCAGCCATTACCATGAATGCCTAGGACTTTGAAAATTAAATATCTAAGAATATTTTGAGGTGTATTTACTTCCTGGCATGCTATCTTTGAGATTTCTGTTGTGTTTGTGACATTTTAAACATATCATTGCCATTCATCCTGCCATTGTGACGGACAAGCTGGACCTCATTCCCAGGCACTTCCTTTATCCCTGAAACTTGCCATTAATAAATATATACATCAATATTCCCATGATCCTTGGTTCATTTAATATAGTATTCTCAATAATTTATCCTTCATGATTGGACTGTTAGAAATTAATTTGTTTAACCTTACTTCCAAAGTAACAAATTACTTTCCTCATAAATAATTTTTAATTGCTTGGCTTCATTGCATTATCGGATATTCACTTTGATTGTGTTCGCCTGACATTGTCTCATCCACTCCCATGCTCACTTCATTTACTCATTTTAATGCCTCTCATTCACCCTCTCCTTAAATCAATTCACCATCTGTTCTCACAAAATTGCAATGCACTCACTAACCCTCCTGCTACAATCTCAGTAATAACTTAGCCTCAAACAATATAATTGTGTGCTCTTTGCTCCCCTTTCGAAGTTACTCTGCGCCCGAACTTAATTTTTTCAATCTCCAGTGCAACCAGTCAATACTGAACAATTAATCAAGTTCACCTCAGACACCAATTAAATAATTTAGTGAGGATAATAAATTAAGCTCTGCTCAAGTTTTGGTACAGCAAACTAAACTGAATAATAAATTAATCTCCTATCACACCCCAATTCTATAATTTAGTGCTGCATAATAAATAGATTTCCCGCGCAGTCCCATTGGTTGAAGCTGTTCCACTCTTACACTCAAACTTCATTGCCCCAGTAATCACTTTTTCATGTTTGTTGATTTAGTCTCATTGCTTTCAGCTTCTTTAATCCCTTCGTTTCGAACGTTAAGTTTTAGCTGCTCTGCAATCTTGGTATCCCAAACCTCTTCACTGAAATTGAACTCCCATCTCTAATTATCCTTTCATTTACCATTCCACCCCTCCTATCACTGCAAACCTCATTTTAATATCTATTGAAGTATTGTAAGAAAACTGCCCATTTCACTCAACATGTTGATTGCTCCCATAGATCATATATTGTGTGCCTCAGCACAAACAATAGGGATTGCACCCAATCATTTAACATCTATGAAATTTCTCCCAGCCTTTTCAGTTGAGCTGCAACACATTGTAACCAACAACAATCAATTTTGCACCGTTACTTTCCACAGTGATGTTTCCAGGATCTCAGCAGCAGATAAGCAAATGGAACAGATTTTCTTCTTTTGTCCTTGGCGTTAAATAGCCATTTGAGCGGAAGGCCAAGAAAAAGTAAACTAGATGGGAGAATCGTACAGCACACTTTAAACCTTAAATGCTGTTCTTACTATATATTTATCCAATTAAGTATAGCTGAGAACAGAAGGGCAAAATAAAACCGTCAGGGAGGCACAAAGGAGAGCCTGTCAGCAATGCTGTTAATGTTTGGTGAAGTAGACCTACTGCTGCATAAGATTGGTGAAAGTAGGATTACCCTGTTTGGAATTCAAAGAACAAAGAACAATACAGCACAGGAACAGGCCCTTCGGCCCTCCAAGCCTGCGCCGCTCATGTGCCCAACTAGACCATTCGTTTGTATCCCTCTATTCCCAGTCTGTTCATGTGGCTATCTAAATAAGTCTTAAAAGATCCCAGCGTGTCCACCTCAATCACCTTGTTGGCAGTGCATTCCAGGCCCCCACCACCCTCTGTGTAAAATACGTCCCCCTGACATCTGTGTTGAACCTTGCCCCCCTCACCTTGAACCCGTGACCCCTTGTGTTCGTCACCTCCGACCTGGGAAAAAGCTTCCCACTGTTCACCCTATCTATGCCCTTCATAATTTTATACACCTCTATTAGATCGCCCCCTCATCCTCCGTCTTTCCAGGGAGAACAACCCCAGTTTACCCAATCTCTCCTCATAGCTAAGACCCTCCATACCAGGCAACATCCTGGTAAACCTTTTCTGTACTCTCTCCAAAGCCTCCACGTCCTTCTGGTAGTGTGGCGACCAGAACTGGACACAGTATTTCAAATGTGGCCTAACCAACGTTCTATACAGCTGCAACATCATATGCCAACTTTTATATTCTATGCCCCATCCAATAAAGGCAAGCATGCCATATGCCTTCTTGACCACCCTCTCCACCTGTGCTGCCACCTTTAAGGATCTGTGGACTTGTACACCCAGGTCCCTCTGTGTGTCTATACTCCTGATTGTTCTGCCATGTATTGTATAGCTCCCCCTTACATTAGATCTACCGAAATGGATCACTTCGCATTTATCTGGATTAAATTCCATCTGCCATTTCTCCGCCCAATGTTCCAGCCTACTCTCCTTGGAGGATGGCAGCATACCACGTCTGTCAGAAAGTGGGAACCAGGTTGAATCTTGTATGCCGTATCTGTCAGATCCGAGAGTAGATGTAGGTAAAGGTGGCATATTTTAACGGTCAGTCTGCTCAACAGATAGCATGTAACAAGCAGATAGCCAACAATTGTAAGCCACAAAATATTGCTTGTCAACCTGTTCCATATATTTTGCTTACCCTCGTAAAAAAGGAAAACTTGAATATGTCCAGCAAAATTGTGCTAGAGGCTTTAATGAGGGTGATGAATTAATGGCTGCGAGCACTCGAGCACATATTTTGTATAAAAGTAGATTTGCAATCCAGGACTAAATGAGCACAGGACCCGCACTCCCAATTCAGCAATCCCCCTGTGGTGAGCTTTGGCTTTAATGAACAGAAAATTGAGGTCAGCATATGCACACTTTTTGTATGTTTTCCTGGTTTGAAAAACGCTGCAGTGGGAAGGCGAAAGACACAAATTTAGCCCTAATACATTGTGTTAGCTTTGCGTTTGTGTCCTCTGGATCTATAATTATGGGAGCTTACAATGTGACGTGGGTGCAGTGATGTGGGGAATTTTGAAAAGCATGTAATACATGTGCATTCATTCCACAAGCTAACCATATGTTATTATGCAAGACCAGCTTATTAAAATTTTAGTGCAGTGCTTCTGCAAATAGCAGGCGATACATCAACTGCGTAAAAGGGTCAAGGGCCGGGATATTCGGATTTCCATTTGCCTCTTTGCAACATTAACCATAAGGGATACCTACTAAGGTCATCTGGGAGATTTTAATTTTAAAGAGAATGGTTTCCCTCTGAAAAATCAGCCTATTAAAAAAAAACCTCAAATAACCTGTTCACACGGACAGCATCTATTCCTGCTATTATTTAAAAAACCTTAGCCCTGGAATGTAGGCCTGTTTTTCTGCTCAAATCTCTGAGCTTACGCTGTTCGCCAAGGTTTAGGGGAACACTTTGGCTGCCCTCCTCTGGAATCTCTCCAGATCCTCAATATCCCATAATTGTGAGGGAACAAAACCAGACACAATACTCAAAATGTACACATAAAGAACAAAGAACAAAGAAAATTACAGCACAGGAACAGGCCCTTCGGCCCTCCAAGCCTGCACCAACCATGCTGCCCGACTTAACTAAAACCCCCTACGCTTCTAGGAACCATATCCCTCTATTCCCATCTCATTCATGTATTGTCAAGACGCCCCTTAAACGTCACTACCGTATCCGCTTCCACTAACTCCCCTGGCAATGGGTCCCAGGCACCCACCACCCTCTGTGTAAAAAATCTGCCTCGTATATCTTCTTTAAACCTTGCCCCTTGCACCTTAAACCTGTGCCCCCTAGTAATTGACTCTTCACCCTGGGAAAAAGCTTCTGACTATCCACTCTGTCCATGCCTCTCATAATCTCGTAGACTTCTTTCAGGTCGCCCCTCAACCTCCGTCGTTCCAGTGCGAACAAACCAAGTTTCTCCAACCTCTCCTCATTGTAGTGTGGCAACCAGAATTGAACACTATATTCCATGTGCGGCCTAACTAAGGTTCTATAAAACTGCAACATGACTTGCCAATTTTTAAAGTCAATACCCCGACCGATGAAGGCAAGCATGCCGTATATGCCTTCTTGACTACCTTCTCCACCTGCATTGCCACTTTCAGTGACTTGTGTACCTGTACACCCAGATCCCTTTGCCTATCAATGCTCTTAAGTGTTCTGCCATTTACTGTATATTTCCTATCTGTATTAGACCTTGCAAAATGCTTTACCTCATATTTGTCCAGATTAAACTCCATCTGTCATCTCTCTGCCCAAGTCTCCAACTGACCTATATCCTGCTATATCCTCTGATGGTCCTCATTGCTACCCGCAAATCCACCAACCTTTGTGTCGTCTGCAAACTTACTAATCAAACCAATTACATTTTCCTCCAAATCATTTATATATATTACAAACAGCAAAGATTCCAGCACTGATCCCTGCGGAACGTCACTTGTCACAGCCCTCCATTCAGAAACGCACCCTTCCACTGCTATCCTCTGTCTTCTTTGACCGAGACAGTTTTGTATCCACCTTGTCAGCTCACCTCTGATCTCATACCAATACCAAAACACATACACACACCAAAATCTTGCAAACTAAAATCTGTAGATTTAACTCGTTATACCCCAGCAATATATCATTACAAACCATTGGCTTTTTTATGGTCTTGATATTGCCACCAGCTCCCTCTCCTGCTTTGCAATATTTATCAGCGATTCAAAATTATCACACTGGATTTAATCCTATTGAAGGAAATTTGTCACAAATTGTCCATTTCTTTGAGTGTCTAAATTAGCCTGCACCTTAAAAGAAAAGCAAATACTGTGGATGCTAGAAATCTGAAATAAAAATTTAAAGTATTGGAAAAACTCAGCGGAGCTGGTAGCAGCACCTGTGGAGAGAGAAGTAGAGTTCATGTTTCAAGTCCAATATGACTCTTCTTCAGAACAAGAGTCGTATTTGACTCGAAACCTTAACTCTGTTCCTTGCTCCACAGATGCTGCCAGACCTGCTGAATTTTTCCAACACTTTAGGACTTTATTGTAAGCCTGTACCATGTTTATTCATGTTGGCTTCCCATGACATGAGAAGAAATCCAAACCATGGGCACAATTCTCCAAAATAAATTCAAAGTGTGGTCTCCTGCGGGAAATGCCATGTGATTCCTGCCAGGTGGGTTGGCAGGATCCTGATTGCAAGCCGTCCACACTTAGATACTTTTTTGGAGGTTGGGGTGATTTGCACCATTACAAAGATGTGTGGCACTTAAAAATGCCAGCAAGGCCCACCCGCACACCACCACACCATGAAGGCATCTGGGTGAGCCGAACACCCACCCGTCCCCTCCGCCATCCTCACTGGCATCAGGCCTTCGGGGCATTCCCTCCCCCCAACATCCCCGATGGCATCAGAGCATCAGCTCCCCTCCCGCCAAATGAGTGACACCCCACAATGGGGTCACCAAAGGCCCTGCCCCTTCAGGCCCTGCCCCTTGGCAGTGCCAACCTGGCCCTGTCCCCCCTGACAGTTCCAACATGGCAGTGTCAACCAAAAAGATGGCTGCCACAAGTAATAAGGCCACTGGGTTGACCATGTGTCTGAGAGTTATTCCCAGAACTTCCAAGTACAAAATAATTATTTTCTCAGCTTCTGAAATCTCGCACCTAATCAAGAGGCTCATATATCAAAACTAATTTTTTGAAAAAATTCATGGGATGTGGGTGTTGCTGGAAATGCCAGCATGTGTTGCCGATCCATAATTGCCCTTGAAGTGAGTGGCTCAGTTAACCATTTCATTGTCACATGTAGGCCAGGCCAGGTAAGGACGGCAGAATTCCTTCCCTATATATATAAATGATTTGGAAGAAGGTGTAACTGGTGTAATCAGCAAGTTTGCGGATGACACGAAGATGGCTGGAATTGCGGATAGCGAAGAGCATTGTCGGGCAATACAGCAGGATATAGATAGGCTGGAAAATTGGGCAGAGAGGTGGCAGATGGAGTTTAATCCGGATAAATGCGAAGTGATGCATTTTGGAAGAAATAATGTAGGGAGGAGTTATACAATAAATGGCAGAGTCATCAGGAGTATAGAAACACAGAGGGACCTAGGTGTGCAAGTCCACAAATCCTTGAAGGTGGCAACACAGGTGGAGAAGGTGGTGAAGAAGGCATATGGTATGCTTGCCTTTATAGGACGGGGTATAGAGTATAAAAGCTGGAGTCTGATGATGCAGCTGTATAGAACGCTGGTTAGGCCACATTTGGAGTACTGCGTCCAGTTCTGGTCGCCGCACTACCAGAAGGACGTGGAGGCATTGGAGAGAGTTCAGAGAAGGTTTACCAGGATGTTGCCTGGTATGGAGGGTCTTAGCTATGAGGAGAGATTGGGTAGACTGGGGTTGTTCTCCTTGGAAAGACGGAGAATGAGGGGAGATCTAATAGAGGTGTACAAGATTATGAAGGGTATAGATAGGGTGAACAGTGGGAAGCTTTTTCCCAGGTCGGAGGTGACGATCACGAGGGGTCACGGGCTCAAGCTGACAGGGGTGAAGTATAACTCAGACATCAGAGGGACGTTTTTTACACAGACGGTGGTGGGGGCCTGGAATGCGCTGCCAAGTAGGGTGGTGGAGGCAGGCACGCTGACATCGTTTAAGACTTACCTGGATAGTCACATGAGCAGCCTGGGAATGGAGGGATACAAACGATTGGTCTAGTTGGACCAAGGAGCGGCACAGGCTTGGAGGGCCGAAGGGCCTGTTTCCTGTGCTGTACTGTTCTTTGTTCTTTGTTCTTTGTAAAGGACATTAATGAACCAGATGGGTTTTTACAACAATTAACAATGGTTTCATGGTCATCATTAGGCTTTAAATTCCAGATTTTTATTGAATTCAAATTTCACCATCTGCGTGGTGGATTCGAACCTGGGTTCCCAGAGCAGTACCCTGGGTCTCTGGAATACTAGTCCAGTGATAATGCCACTGCGCCACCACTTCCCTATTATGCTTGCAAAGCTCCTAACAGATTCATGTCACATTTGAGAATGTCTGGGCCATTTGAAAAGGGAACCAAAGGGACATCATTTACATCTGATAAGTTACCCTTGCTAGCAGAGTCATTGGAGCGGACGATGGGTGGACCATGGGAAGGTCTGTTGACCTCGGGTGGGATTTTCTGGTTTCAGGGTGAGCTCGGCTGGAAAACCCCACCCATTATGTCTGCCTAGGCAGAAGTTTCCTATCACCAGACCCTCAATAGATGGTAACTCCTTCAACAACCAATAATTGCAACATTATCAGCCCTGAAATCAAAGCCAGGTTTAGACACTGCATTAACATCCCTTTTGAAGTCACTGTGGAGAATGTGGGTAACATCACTCAACCATTTTTTAAAATTCATTCATGGGACATGGGCGGTGCTGGCTGTCCAGCATTTATTGCCCATCCTTAATTGCCCTTGAAAAGGTGATGGTGAGCTGCCTTCTTGAACGACTGTAATCCATGTGCTGTGGGTTGATCCACAATGCCATTAGGGAGGGAATTCCAGGATTTTGACCCAGCGACTGCGAAGGAACGGCAATATATTTTCAAGTCAGGATGGTGAGTGGCTCGGAGGGGAAATTGCAGGTGGTGGTGTTCCCATGTATCTGCTGCCCTTGTCTTTCTAGATGGAAGTGGTCGTGGGTTTGAAAGGTGCTGTCTAAGGATCTTTGGTGAATTGCTTCAGTGCATCTTGTAGATAGTACACACTGCTGCTACTGAGCATTGGTAGTGGAGGGAATGAATGTTTGTAGATGTGGTGCCAATCAAGCGGGCTGCTTTGCCCTGGATGGTGTCAAGCTTCTTGAGTGTTGTTGGATCTGCACCTATCCAGGCAAGTGGGGAGTATTCCATCACGCTCCTGACTTGTGCCTTGTAGATAGTGGATAGGCTCTGGGGAGTCAGGACGTAAGTTACTCACCACAGTATTCCTGGCCTCTGACCTGCTCTTGTAGCCACTGTTTATGTGATGAGTCCCGTTAAGTTTCTGGTCAATGATAACCCCATGGATTTTGACAGTGGGGGATTCAGTGATGGTAACACTATTGAATGTCAAGGGGCGGTGGTTAGAGTGTCCTTATTGGTGATGGTCATTGCCTGACATTTGTGTGGCATGAATATTACTTGCCACTTGTCAGCCCAAGCCTGGATATTGTCCAGACCTTGTTGCATTTGAACATGTACTGCTTCAGTATCTGAGGAGTCGCGAATGGTGCTGAACATTGTGCAATCATCGGCGAACATCCCCACTTCTGACCTTATTACGGAAGGAAGGTCATTGATGAAGCAGCTGAAGATCTTGGGCCTAGGACATTACCCTGAGGGACTCCTGCAGAGATGTCTTGGAGCTGAGACGACTGACCCTCCACAACCACAACCACAACCATCTTCCTATGTACCAGGTATGACTCCAACCAATGGAGTGTTTGCCCCCGATACCCATTGATTCCAGTTTTGCTAGGGCTCTTTGATGTCACACCTGGTCGAATGCAGCCTTGATATCAAGGGCTGTCACTCTCACCTCACCTCTGGAATTCAACTCTTTCGTCCATGTTTGAACCGAGGCTGTAATGAGGTCAGGAGCTGAGTGACCCTGGCGAAACCCAAACTGTGCTTCATTGAGCAGGTGCTGCTTGATAGCACTGTCGATGACCCCTTCCATCACTTTACTGATGATCGAGAGTAGACTGATTGGGCGGTAATTGGCTGGGTTGGATTTGTCCTGCTTTTTGTGTACAGGACATATCTGGGCAATTTTCCACATTTTGATATCTCAATATGACTTTGAGAACTGGGGAATTGTCAGTCAGTTATTTTGACATCCAACTCGTGAGCCACCAAGAACCAGCCCCCTCTCGGCAAAACTGTGGCCTTCACATCAAGCCTGTCTCTGCTGGAAGATTTTGTGCCATTGCCTACAGAATGGATTCAGTCTCTGTGTACCAAATTCAACTTGCAATATCAGCAACAACTGAAAAACAAACCCTACAGCTCCAGTCTTCAGACAGCTGGATTCAGAGAATCCAGAAAGAATTCCTCATTGGACTCTGCAAATTATATGAACTAATATTCCTTTCCATGGTTTTTCTCCCGTAAAAGTCCTTTTCTCTAACCCCCACCTTTACTCTGTGTGTGTGTGTGTGTATGTGTGTGTGTCTGTATGTGTGAATGTGTGTGGTGTGTGAAATTACTAATACTCCTTTCCCAGTCTTTGAATATGAGAAATAAACTAACCTTCTCAGTTAATCCTAGCTCGAGTTTGCTGTGGATTAATAATAAATTCGAATGGGAAAGGCTGCATATTGAAAAAAACAATTCAAAACACCTTCTGCTTATGGACAGGTGGTAAGAGGAAATAGGTATAGTTTGTCTGTCTATAACATTTATAACATTTATATTACAATCTCTTGAATATATTTTTGTCTAATGAGTAAATTTGAAAATTGTTCCTTTAGTTTCTTGATCCAAATAAATCCAGATGGAGAGGAGCAGCAATCTCAAAATAGATTTCTGTGGGACCTCATGTGATTTATCCCCATACTAAGTTAAATAATTATGATCTTTGGCCTTGAGAATACAATCAGTTTTCTGTCCAGTTAAAAAGTTTCTCATCAGTCCCATACAATATCTTAATAACATATGTGCAGCATTATTGGGATGAATGCAGTTTCGGTTGACTGGAGCTCAAATGTGTTGTAACTATTTTTTTTGGATGGGTAATGATAAAGTGTTTGACCGGAAATGCTGTTGTATTCATGGGTTCTGGGATAAAGATGTGGAGAGCGGGGATAATGGGCAAATACTGTTGTACAATGGATTCAAGGTGGCACATTGGTTAGCACTGCTGCCTCACAGCGCCAGGGACCCGGGTTCGATTCCCGGCTTGGGTCACTGTCTGTGCAGAGTCAGCACATGTCTGTGTGGGTTTTCTCTGGGTGCTCTGGTTTCCTCCCGCAGTCCAAAAGATGTGTTGGTAAGGTGCATTAGCCATGATAAATTTTTCCTCAGATTACCCGAACAGTCGCCAGAATGTGGCGACTCGGGATTTTCACAGGAACTTCATTGCAGTGTTAATATAAGCATACTTGTGACACGATAAATAAAATATAATATATATATATATGCTTCAGGGACTGAAGTGAGGTATACCAATCAAGTTTTACTGAAATCATGAAAGCTGCTATGTAAGCACAACTATTTTTTAAAATTAAAACATTCCAAAAGTGTTGTGACAATGTGCTGCATGACATTAAAATTAATAAAGTATTCCATGATGAACATGCTATGCTTTGGAATTGTGAATATAAGGCAGTGATGGGCAATTAAGGATAGTGAGTGGGTTGCATGAGTGGCCTTCCTTCATCTCAGTGGATTGCAAGGTTGAAGTCGGGCACGCTCACTAACTATGAACCTTGAATCAGATTGCACACATTTAATACACACTGAATATTTTATAACAAGTTATAGAAAATGCTTAATCATTCATGTATTAATAGAACTGTCATCAACTTCAAGTGGTAAAAATGGAAAAAATATTTACGCTTGATTGGACACTGAGGGAGTGCACGGCTCTCACAATTAATGTTGTGTGCAATCAGCATGCAGCTCACTTCCCATGCCCTTGCTTTACGTGCGTATCACTTAAGCCATACTAGTAGGAAAAAGGGTACACAAATGGTAACCAGTGGTATGTGGCAACTTTGTGCATTGGCAACAGTCAGCAAAAATGTCTTATGGGCCGCAACCCTGAAGGGTTGCATGTGGCCCCCAGGGCACAGGTTGCCCACAACTGATCTAAGTCCTTCGAAAATCCCACAGGCATTTCTGCAACACTCCTGGTGTAGACCTGTCAGGGAAATAGTAGAAGGCCGAGGCATCAGGTTGAGACCTGGATATGCCAAGTCCAGGCCTGTTGAGTGCATTTCTGGGGTAGGGGAGTGTTGGAGCAGACCAAGTATATCAGAAGTCCTCATGTAATCTTCTAAAAGGAAAGGCAGAGGAATGAATGCTCCATTCTTGGGAGATGGAAAATAAAAGTTGCATTTACTGCATTAAATTGCAATGTAAATTGAATCGGACACCAGGTCCCTGACCATTCATGAAATCCCTCTTGGGCCCATCTGTTTCTTTCCAATGGTTTCATACTGACTACCCAATTTGAACAGACAAGTTGAAAAATACCTTTTAAAATTTAATTGGAACTGTCTGTGGTCTATCAACCTTACTGGGGAATTGCAAAGCTGAGTTATAATTAATTTTTACACTTTGACATGGTAGGCATTTTGAAATATAACTTAATTTGTCCTTACCTATACAGCCAATAAAAGCAAAAAAATAATACCACTTTGCATCTTATTTCCTACTCACAAGCTGAATAGTGTTGAAGTTTTATAGTCACTGTGCAGGTACAGATTCAAGAGTAAAAGAGCAATGAAGAAATTGTACTGAATGTGAAAGAAGGTGTTGAAAGATATTGCACAAAACCATGCAAGATTTGGCAATGGTATGTTTGTGACACATACGTACTGGCCATGCATCATTTAAATAGGAGAGATACACCATTGTTGCTTATGAAAATGATTGTCACTCAGAACACTGCTATATTCATTAGAAAGTGACAAAATAAGATAAGCATTTTACAAGCACAGGTGGTCCTGCTCTTTGGCATAAGCTCACTTGACTAGTTGAACATAATTTTCATCCTTTCTGTATGGCTACAACTTACATGTACAGATTTCGATTTAGAAAGGAATGAGACAGTCAAATAGACGTAACCCAGACCGGGAAAAGTACACTGGAAGGTTGGATTGTCATTTCGGGGAATGGAAAATGATCATTGGGACCGCCACCCCCAGAAGTAGTTCAACGGCAGTCAAAGGGGCTGCAGGTGCAGAGGTGGACTGTGAAAACAGATGAAAATACAAACTAGGAGTAAAAGACAGCAAGAAAAGTGATAGGCAGAGAAATCAAGGACCAGAATCAGATATGGGCACAGTGAAAACTAGCAGGAACAGGACAAGGAATGTTAAAAGGACTAGCCTTAAGGTATTTTTCCCACAACACTCAGAGTAATTAAAATAAAATGGATGAATTAGTTGTGCAGATAGACGTAAAGGGGTATGATATTGTTGGGATTACGGAGACATGACTTCAAAATGACCAAGCATGGGAAGCAAAATTGAGGGCTGTTCCGTATTTAGAAAGGACAGACAGAAAGGAAAAGGTGGTGTCCTATCTGAGGAAGGATGTTCTTGATATAAAAGGAGTGCAGCGAAGGTTTACCAGGCTGATCCCTGAAATGGCAGGACTTTCTTTGAGGAGAGACTAAATTGGTTAGGATTACATTCATTCGAGTTTAGAAGAGTGAAAGGGGTTCTCATAGAAACATAAAATTCTAACAGGATTAGACAGGGTAGATTCAGAAAGAATGTTCCTGATGGTGGGGGAGTCCAGAATAGGGGATATAGTTTAAGAATAAGGGGTAAACCATTTAGGACTGAGGTAAGGAGAAATTTCTTCACCCAGAGAGTGAATCTGTGGAATTCACTACCACAGAAAGTAGTTGAGGTCAAAATGTTGTATGATTTCAAGAAGGAATTAGGTATAGCTCTTGGGGCTAAAGGGATCAAGGAATATGGGGGGAAGGTGGGATCAGGGGATTTAATTTAATGAGCAGCCATGATCAAAATGAATGGTGGAGAAGGCTCAAAGGGCCGAATGGCCTACTCCTGCTTCTCGTTTCTATGTATGTTTCTATGTGCACAATTAAGACCTTTTGTTTGTCCATGAGGCATCCATAGTCGGTTAAACACTGTGGCCATTTGAAGTGTATTCATTTCCTTTAAAATCCTGGAATTTAATTGCATTTTATGTATTACACTTTGCTGGAGACACTCTTAGCTTCAGAGAGAGAGAGGATCCTCACTTTTTTTCAACACTTCTTTTCCAGATGACTTCAATAATTTCACTCTGTCTCTGGCTTTGCAAAACCAGTTCTTAAACCTCCTGTTTGTATATTCCCAGAGAGATATTTGATTACATGTCTCACAGTCTTGGTTGTAGACCAAATAATCACAGTTGTTTGAGCTTCCATCCCAGGAAAGTTTTGACACATTTTCAGACATTAGGAATCAATAAGGTATGGGGTTATTTCATCCTCCACAGGGGGTTTACGTGTCTGGCTGGGTAGAAGTTTCCATTGATTTGACAGAATTACAATGGCTTACAAGTCCAGCACTTTATATTTTTAGTGTCTTCCTAGCAAGATTCCCTGGTTGAGGTGAACCTTGACACTCCCAGGTGTGAAATTCTATACACCATCTCAAAGCAGGTTTGCAGAACAATCCGTATAGGAACTCTCCACTAAAGTGGTCACTTGCAATAACTGCTGGTACCTATCTGTGATCAGTATATTATATTGTTTTTTTTTAAACATGTCCTCTTTAAACAGTTCAATATGTCTTTGGTTAGCTGATAAAGTTATAATTTCCCATCTTCGTGACACCTGCCAAGATAATGAGAATGGAGAGGCGGCTGAACAGTTCATTCCTGACTGAAATACAAAAAGAAATTTAACAACGTTACCAGCAGTGTCAAGGTAAGTTTCTCTTTCACATCTGTATTAATCTCTATCTTATCTCACATCATCCTACTTTAGCACCAACAGAATCATCTTTTCCTCTTCTGAACACAAGGGGACATGTCTTTATACATATATTTGGTTACACTCACCAACTTGTCATCTGTTACTGCCCTCACAAGTACGTCACCTTCTTGGCCAAACTGGCCATTTCTTCCCCTCAGAATGCACATAATGTTAAACTGTGTCACACATCTTCAAAACCTTTCAACAGGACACACATCAATTCACTGGCACGCTTCTTGCAAGAGAAACTGGCACAAAGCGGAAGGAAGCTTCAAGAACAGGTGAAGTAACAGGGTCCTAGGTCACTGCCCCCCCCCCGCCCCCGCCCCCCGCCCCCCGCTGCCTGCCCCCCGAACTCTGGAGGCAGCCCCAGGCATTCTTCAGGTAAATTATTCCAGACTTGCTCTGGACTGTAATGTTTTCCCACTGGCGTTGCAGAGAATCAGATGTTGGGGGAACGTTTTGATGAGACTTTCATTCACATTCCATTGGCAGAATGCAAATCAGTTCCATTAACCAATTGCTTTCCTGCACTATTATCACCTAATTGTCGGCATCTCAAAACCAGTGGGTGTAAAGGTCAGAATTACCCTTTATATCAACGAGGGCTACTACTGGTAACATCTTCAATATTAGCCAAGCAGCAGTTTAGAAATGCAAACAGCAAATCACGAATGCAGTTTGCTAGAACAAGCCATTTTATCCATTAATTTATGGATAATTGATGGCAGCACAAGAAGGCAATGTAATTCTACAGAGTGGCAACATTCCCCATGGCTCAGAAAGGTTTCATCCACTCTCTTTGATTAATTCTAACATTAGTATCAACAGAAATAAATGTGAATCTTTAAATGACCAATTGTTTTCTGACTATCACCATATGAATTTGCAAGTGAATGTCTCCTTCTCGCCCTACACATTTTCAATTTTATTTAATCCAGTTATTCACCAGTGAAAGAGAAGCATTTTGCTGATTGCTGGGAGATCATGAAGGTCCCTTTCATCCATGTCTAATGACACTTTTGTAATCCCCGAAGATACTAGGTGAGTATCAGTGCAATGAGCTGCATGCACCCACCAGAGTCATTGTACATATCTCTGGCATGCCAAGGACATGCTTCACATGCCTAGTTTATGTAAATTGCCTCACCAGTGTCTCCAAGGTTGTGTACTGCCTGATGCAGAAATTTGCATTATACAATCATTTATGTGGCGGAAGGCATTTAAAGACAACTATCAGCCAGAGGTACAACAGCAGCCTGCAGATGCAGAGAGCATTTGCTGCTGACTATAAGACACAATTATGTTGCTCTCAAAGGGAGAACTTCTCTTGACCTTCACATCTGGTTTCTGAATGACCAGTTTTGTCTACAATTCCCTTTGCACGTGTTCAATCATCAAGAGGTCTTCCTTTGTGCACAAAAAGCACAACTCTCATTCAAACCCCTGATTAAGATCACTTCCAATTCTTGTCAAGAGCTGGAGAGACAAGAACGGTGTTAAAGGGGCAGAAGCACTCCAAAGATCGCAGGAGTTGCAGCATGGCGGGTTTTGGAAGAAACTGAGGACCACAGAGACAAATCAATGGGGCCAGATTGGAGTGAGGAGATAACCCAGGACCATCAACTCAGCTTTCTGGGCCTTACTGCCAGCTTACCACAAGGCAACCCTTGGAAGTGACAGTGAGTGAGAGAGCTTGGATCCAGTCGCTCCATTTCAATTTGTTAGTAGCGGGTAAGGAAGGAGTGACCTGTTGTAATCATGGCAAGACTGGAGAGGAAGGTTTCATTCAGTGTGGTGATATTAGTGGGAAGCCTCGCCATCCATGTCTGTGATTTCCCACCCTACGGCATCACAGAGGAAAATCTCAGATAACATATTTTAACACAAGCACTCTGTATAGCATAAAAGACATGGACATGTTTTAAAAGCAACTTGGTCAATTATGCATAAGGTGTATCAGTCATAAAAGTAAGTTATTACTTTAAGGCCTGAAGGCTCTGCATGACCGAAGACAGTATAAGGCAGTGGGCCTATTTGTTCAAAACAACTCTCAGTAGAGCTTGAGGAATCAGTTATTCATAGAAAAGGCAAGAATTAGTAGCAATTTTAAAACTTTCCGGATTTGGTTTCTGTTTATGAACAGAAATAATTTGTCCCTGGTAATAATATTGTCATGATATATGTAAGCATCGTAATGACCACCTTTTCACATCAACTAGTTTTAAGTTTAATTTTAAGTAATACCTAAGTACTATCACATATTATGCATACTCTGCTTCCACAAGTCATACGAGTCATTCGGAATGAAGTCATAACATGTTGCAATGGTAGTGCAGTTGACTGTTAAGGGGAGGTGGTTAGACTCTCTCTTGTTGAAGTTGGTTATTACATGGCACTTATGTCCATTGTCACTTACCAGCTCACGGAATTCATTATCAATATCTGAGGAGTTAGGAATGGAACTGAACACTATGGTATCATCAGTAATCATTACAATTTCTGACCATATGATGGAAGGGAGTCATTGACAAAACAGTTGGAGGTGGGTAAGCCTAAGATGCCCTGACGAACTCCTACAGCTAAGCCCTGGGGCTAATTACTTTGTGCTCGGTATTGCTCTAACCAGCAGTGAGTTTTTTCCCTGATTCGCATTGACTTCAATTTTGCTAGGGGTCCTTGATGTTACACTCAGTCAAATGTAGCCTGAATATCACCTCCCTTCTGGATTTCAGGTCTTCTATCAATGTTCAGATCAAAGTGGTCCAGGCAGAATCCAAACTGAGCAGTGAGTAGATTATTGCTGTGTTAGGGCCATTTAATAGCACAAAGAACAAAGAACAATACAGCACAGGAACAGGCCCTTCGGCCCTCCAAGCCCGCGCCGCTCCCTGGTCCAAACTAGACCATTCTTTTGTATCCCTCCATTCCCACTCCATTCATATGGCTGTCTAGATAAGTCTTAAATGTTCCCAGTGTGTCCGCCTCCACCACCTTGCCTGGCAGTGCATTCCAGGCCCCCACCACCCTCTGTGTAAAATATGTCCGTCTGATATCTGTGTTAAACCTCCCCCCCTTCACCTTGAACCTATGACCCCTCGTGAACGTTGATGATACATTCCATCAATTTGCTGATGATTGAGGGTAGACTGGATTTCCCTGCATTTTGTGGAGAGGACTTATCAGGGCAATTTTCCACATTGATGGGCAGATACCTGTGTTGTAACTCGACTGGAATGGTTGGGCTAGAGGAATGACTATTTCTTCATTAATATATCCAGAATTTTGTTGGGGCCTAGAGCCTTTACTGTATCCAGTGTGATAAGCCATTTCTTGATATAATGTGAAGTGAATCAAATTGGCTGAAGATCGGTATCTATGATGTTGGGGACTTTGGAGGAGGCCAATATAGATCATCCACTCAGCCCCTTCTGGCTGAAGATGATTGCAAAATTTTCAGCCTTGTTTTTTGCACTGATGTGCTGATTCTGCCTTCTTGAGAATGAGAATGTTCATGAAACCTTCTCTTCCTGTTACTTGTTTAACTGTCCACTGCCATTCACAGTTGGTCATGACAGGGCTGCAGAGCTTAGACCTAATCCATTGTTTGTGGGATCTCTTAACTCTGTCTGAAGTCTGCTGTTTAGCATATACATAGAACTGTAACTTTACCAGGTTGGCACCTCATTTTTAGAATGTCTGATGCAGCTTCTAGCTTGCTCTTCTGAACTTCTCAGTGAACCAGGGTTGGTCCCCGGACTTGATAACAATGGTTGAGCGAAAGATATGCCAAACCATCAGCTCATAAATTGTGATGAAATACAATTCTGCTGCTGCTGATTGTCCATGGTGTCTTATGGATGCCAAGTTTTGAACTCCTTGATTTGTTCTGAATCTATCCAATTTGCATGGTGATAGTGCCACGCAACACAATGAAGAGTGTCTTTAGTGTGAGGACTTTGAATCCTCAAGGACTGTGTGGTGGTCACCATTGTCAATTTTTTCATTGACAGCTGCTTCAGCAACGGGTATATTGCTGAGGACAAAGTTAGTTTTTTACTCATGATTCATACATTGAGTCCAATCTGGCAGCTCTGTCTTTCAAGACAGGTGGAGGTGGGGGGGTCAGAGGAGCAGCAATACGGGATCGCGGGACTGGCCAGCTATTGGACTGGCCAGCGATCGGGAGGCCGGCAGTGCGGGGCCACTGCGCATGCGCCAAACTTGGCACTGACAGATAAATGCATGCGCAGTGGCCCACTCAGCGCTATGCTGTCAGCCTCTTCCGCGGGGATAAGCCCCATCCCCATCTTTTCAATGGGATTCACATTAGTGCACTCTGCAGTGCAGAGTGTGGGAGAATCATTTTTGAACTCCCACTGAAAAAAACAGGGTGATTTACTCCAGTTTTTACGTGAATTTGACACTTCATAGAAATCATAGAAATCATAGAAATCATAGAAACCCTACAGTGCAGAAGGAGGCCATTCGGCCCATCGTGTCTGCACCGACCACAATCCCACCCAGGCCCTACCCCCAAATATTTACCTGCTAATCCCTCTAACCTACGCATCCCAGGACTCTAAGGGGCAATTTTTAACCTGGCCAATCAACCTAACCCGCACATCTTTGGACTTTGTCTGGGAGAATCGTTCCCTCCCCATATCTTTCAGCCAACGTTCCTGATTCCCCCATCACCATCCCTACGAATGTCATCTCCCACTCATCAGAGGTGGCAGCACAATGGTATATGCTGAATCATAGAATGATTAAAGCCCAGAAGGAGGCCATTCAGCCCTTTGAGTATGTGCTTTCTCTCTGTAAGAGCGACTCAGCCAGTTCCCTCCCCCACCGATCCTGAGTGCAGATTGGCAGCGGGACCCCCACCCCTACCGATTGTCCTCTCAGAGGCCCCCCCCCATAAGACCCCACCCCCATTAGGCCCCACCCCTTGCCACTGCCCAATGCCAAGTGGGCATTGCCGAAGTGCACCCTGGGCTTTGGCATTTTGCCCCTTGGGCAGTGCTGGGGACCCAGGCTGGCACTGCCAAGGTGCTAATGCCCAGGGGGCACCCCCCCAAACCCGACCCTCTGGTGGGCCTCTACTTCAGCGGGGTCAGCCCGCCAGCTCCCTGTTAGTGGGGAGCTACAGTAATTCCCACTCGAGTAAAATACTCCTGGTGGTGGTGGTGGGGGGGGGGGGGGGGGGGGGGGGTAGCGGGAGGCGCAGGCAGAGGCTAGAGGGCCTGGAGACTTCAGTCCCTGGCCCGCTAATTACAATTAAATGATATTAAAATTAAAAGCTGCGTCTCTAATGCAGCTCCGCACCTATTTCAAGCGCGGAACTGATGGTGCTGGAAATCCAGTGCTGGGAGATGCGCTCATGCCCAGGCGCCCAGCGTGGATCGCGTTAATCGGGCGCCGCTTGAATCTCATGGCCTGTTGCATTAAAAAAATCAGCGCAGCGGGATGGGAGAATCACCCCCATGATTCTTTGAGTATGACTATGTCAAGCTGCTGTCTGTGAGACAGCTCTCCAAATTTGGCACGTCTGTTAGTTAGTGAGAAGAACATTGCAGGGTCAGGTACCATAGCAGCCAATACAACTTCATTGTTCAGTAAATTTTACATTTTGGGAAAATTCATCATTCTAAAATTCTATTCTATGATTTTGCTGTGGAAACGGGCATGGTGGAACTTGTGCTAAAATGTCACTTCTGAAATAAATATTGTTCTCAAGGGGTCAGTTTTGCACAACAAGCACATGCAGGCCAGTGAGTGGACAAAGTATTTGTCCAAATTGTCTGAGTTAATGAAGGTTTTCTTCAAAAAATCCCAGTCAACACCAACAAATTAGGGATTAGATATTATTCTTTTGAGCTGATTTAACTGAGAGTTCCGCTGGTCAACTCCTGCACAGGGAAAGGTTTGGTTATCAAGTGGAAACCCTCCTTTCTAGAATGAGAACAACAACAACTGGGAACATATGTTCATAAAATCATCGAATCCTACTGTGCAGAAGGAGGCTATTCAACCCATTAAGTGCACACTGACGACAATCCCGCATAGGCCCCACTCCCACAACCCTACACATTTACCCTGCTAATCCCCCTCACACTAGGGTCAATTTACCATGGTCAATCAAACTAACCCGCACATCATTGGACTGTGGGAGAAACTGGAGCATCCGGAGGAAACGTACGCAGACACGGGGAGAATGTGCAAACTCCACATAGACACCGACCCGAGGCAGGAATTGAACCTGGGTCCCTGGTGCTGTGAGCAGCAGTGCTAACCGCTGTGCCATCAGGCTGCCATGTTCTCAGTCAATTGGTAGGTTTGGCAGAAAATAATAGAGGTGGACCTAGTTCAGGTTACATTAAGAAGAAAGCTGAATGGGTCAGCTAGAAAGCTTTGGTCTGATTCAGTGATAAAGCTGACTTAGTCCACTAATAAGGACAATGTGAGATGATTTACGAAAGCTGGATTCAGCTACAGCTGTTATTTTCACTTGTTAACTGTGAAATAAGGTAGTTCAATTATTTACATTTGACCTTGGCTCACTACAGCAAGAATCAGTCTGCATTTCAGAAACCTGGGGAAGCAAACATGAAAAAAATATGCAGATTGCTACAATATCTGTTACAGCCAAGGTCAAAATACCACGTGGATACCAGGCATTGAAAATGAACCGATGATTAAGGACACTAAATCTGTTCATGGAAGAGACCAGTGACATACGGCCTGAGAGACGATACAGGAAAGACCTGGAAATGTTAACAATCTTTTTCTTCAGTCCAAAGATGTGAAAGGTAGGTGGATTGGCCATGCTAAATTGCCCCTTAGTGTCCCAAGATGCGTAGGTTTGGGGGATAAATACATGTGGTTACGGGGATAGGGCCTGGGTGGGATGTTCTGTTGGAAAGTCAGTGCAGACTTGAGGGGTCAAATGGCCTCCTGCCACACTGTTGTATGAGACCAGCTTTCGTAAATCATCTCACATTGTCCTTATTAGTGGACTAAGTCAGCTTTATCACTGAATCAGACCAAAGCTTTCTAGCTGAACCCATTCAGCTTTCTTCTTAATGTAACCTGAACTAGGTCCACCTCTACATTTTCTGCCAAACCGACCAATGAGGCTGTACCCATTATTAGGGAGATGAAAGGAATTGGCATGGATGGGAATTACTCTCAGGTGACACTACTTGCAAACCTCCCTCCCCGCCCGACAAAAATCATTACAAGTTTGTTCCTAACTTTACAGGCAGCCAACAACCATCTGGGCGGAAAAACATGGGCAGAACTCCTGCAATTTCTTGATATCCCAGAATGGCCTACGAGCCCTCTACCCTTCCAAAATGTTGAAGTCTGAAAATTGCCCCCTGCATTTAAGGGCTTGTTTTCTCAGACTTGAATGGTGGTGAGGAACCATGTTAAGGGTGAGTGAAGGCTGATACATAATTTATTGCCTGATTTACAGCAGGCCACATTTTGTGGCCAGGAAAAACTGCTGAGGTTTGGAAGACACATGTCTCATTATAGCTCCAAAATATATTTAAACATAAATCCAGTGATGAATTGGTTAGCTTTGTGACTGATTCCTTAGTGCAAGTGTTACTCCACCATGTAAAATGTGTGGGTGGATGGGATTGTAAAGAGAAGAGGTGAATATCATTTAAATTTTTATGTTGCTTATTGTATGACTTTATCTGCTATTTCATCTTTGCAATTGTGCTTCTGCTTAGAGCCTGATTTTGTTTTTGCATTTTATGCATTTATTTCCAACATCTGGTGTTATCTTTCTTGCTAATTTACTCCACTTAACCTGCAATTGAAGTCAATGAGTATAATGTATTTTAGCCAAAAAATACATAACATATTTTGAAACATAAAACTTGATTTTTAGAAAAAACTGTATGTGTCTAAATCCAATACTGAAAGCTCACAATGAGAGTTTCCATGGAAACAGAATATTACCTGACTCACAGAGTACATTTTAAGCATGAGTATTGCGATGTCTTCTGAGGTCAAATAAAAGTTGTCTAATTTAGTGAGAAATGTCAGAAAGAAAAACAAGATGAAAAAAAGAGAATGAGAAAAAGTCATCTGGGTCATCTGCTGTGTCCCGTGGAGGGGGAGGACTTGAACCCACAATCTGTGGACTTGTGGGGTGAATGCACTCAACTGGCCATGGCTGACACTGTTTATTTTTTACCGATGCACCCTTCTTTGTCTAATATACCCATGGAAACAGAGTCTATGTCTTCCTTAATTTTAAAAACTGTAAACATTTCCCATCAAAGTCTGCATTTTTACAATGAAGAAATTCCAGTTCACAGAGGTAACAAAGAAGATGAATAACTCGCGTTGTCCTGGTGATCCTTCCTTGGATTTCTCCTGTTGCTTGATATTCTACACTGTGTTTGAGGACCAAACTGGGCTCACTATTCTAAATTAGCCATAAAAAGATCTTGTGTCAGTCTTGTAGCAGTCCTGCCATGTTCAGTTTTGAAGGGTGATGGACAATAAAATAACTAACCAATGGAGTAAATTCCACAAACATTCCCATCCTCAATGATGGGAAGTCCAAGAGGTCAGTGTAAAAGAAAAAGCTTAATCCAGAAGTGGGAAGTGGATATCCAACTTGGTCTTATCCTGAGAGCCCCAATATGCCAGGGCGGCCTTCCCTCCATCATAAGGTCAGAAGTCGGGCTAAAGACAAGTAATTGGTATCATTCACGGTGTCCTCCAGTGCTGGAGCAATCTTGGTCCATATACAGCAAGACCTGGACAATATGCACTTTGGGCTGATAGGTACCAATTAAAATTTATGCTACACTTTGATATCCAATGGCATTACCATTGATGAATATCCCACTATCAACATCCTGGGAGTTATCATTGACCAGAACTTATTTGGACCAGCCACATAAATACTGTGGCTCCAAGGGCGGGTCAGTGTCCAGAAAT
This sequence comes from Mustelus asterias, assembly GCF_964213995.1. NCBI lineage: Eukaryota > Metazoa > Chordata > Chondrichthyes > Carcharhiniformes > Triakidae > Mustelus > Mustelus asterias. The sequence continues at coordinate 43,720,191 of NC_135803.1, forward strand.
TCTCTGGTGCTTATAAGGTGCTGGTGAGGCCACACCTGGAGTACTGTGTACAGTTTTAGTCTCCTTACTTGAGAAAGGATATACTGGCACTGGAGGGGGTGCAGAGGAGATTCACTAGGTTGATTCCGGAGTTGAGAGGGTTGGCTTATGAGAAGAGACTGAGTCGACTGGGGCTATACTCACTGGAATTCAGAAGAATGAGGGGAGATCTTATAGAAACATATAAGATTATGAAGGGAATAGATAAGATAGAAGCAGGGAAGTTGTTTCCACTGGCGGGTGAAACTAGAACTAGGGGGCATGGCCTCAAAATAAGGGGGAGCAGATTTAGGACTGTGTTGAGGAGGAACTTCTTCAGACAATCTGTGGAATTCCCTGCCCAGTGAAGCAGTTGAGGCTACCTCATTGAATGTTTTTAAGGCAAAGATAGATACATTTTTGAACAGTAAAGGAGTTAAGGGTTATGGTGAGCGGGCGGGTAAGTGGAGCTGAGTCCACAAAAGGATCAGCCATGATCTTATTGAATGGCGGAGCAGACTCGAGGAACCAGATAGCCTACTCCTGCTCCTAGTTCTTATGTCCTTACGTAACTCACCTCCTGACTCGCCAAAGGCTTTCCATCTCCAAGGCACAAATCAGGAATGTGATTAAATACTCTCCATTTGCTTGGACGAGAGCACTTCTAACAATACTCAAGAAATTTGATGCAATCCATGACAAATTAGGCCATTTGATCAGTACCCCATCCACTACCTTAAACATTCACTCCGTTCACCACCAGTGCAGAGTGGCAACAGTGTGTACCATCTACAGTATGTACTGAAATAACTTGCCAAGACTCTTTCAACAGCACCTTCCAAACCTGTGATTTCTACCAACTAGAAGACCAAGGGCAACAGATGCACAGGGACACCACCACCTGCAAGTTCCCCTCCTAGTTACACACCATTCTGACTTTGAACCATAGTCACTATTCTTTCACCGTCACTGGGTCAAAATCCTGATAGTCTCTCTCCCAGCACTGTGGGTGTACCTACATCACATGGACTACAGCAGTTCAAGAACCTGGATCATCACCACATTCTCAAGGGGAAATTAGGGAAAGGCGATAAATGCTGGGGAAGTCTAGTGGAAACTGTGTTTACCCCAGTCCAATGCCGGCATCTCCACATCATGACTAGCATCGACACCACAAACTGCCGGTTCCAAGTGGAGAGGATCTCCAAGGAGCAGATATCCACTCCATCTGACGAAGGAGCAGCGCTCCGAAAGCTAATGGCATTTGCTACCAAATAAACCTGTTGGACTTTAACCTGGTGTTGTTAAAACTCTTACTGTGTTTACCCCAGTCCAACGCCGGCATCTCCACATGAAGTCTAGTGGCACAGTGGGTAACGTCGCTGCCTCTGAACTGGTAGCTCTGGGCTCAAATTCCACTTCAGGACTTGATGGCCAAGGTGGTGACAGGCTAGCAATCTGTCCCAGGAAATTCTAGCTGTGGAAATAGACATGAAGACATGAACATGTGCTCTGTCTGTGCCATGTGCTTGTAGGTGTGGAAGAGCTGATGAATGAATAGAATATATGCTGGCCTTACCAGTGATGTTCACATCCCAAAAATGAATGAAGAAAAAATAATTATATTTCCAGTATTACAATGTAAGTGTCCTTGGTATAAATTTCAATACCTGTTTTCTACAGCCTTGCAGAATTTATCATAAAATGTCAGCATTTGATGTCCTACAACCATAGGGTTCACTCCTGCTATGCAGCCTTAAATAGATAACCTATCATGGTACACATATGCCTGCATCATACTGCATTAAATCACATTGAAAGACACCTGTCAGACCCAGGTGCCTTCTCCCAGTAGATCAGCCTGCAGCCTATTTATTTTGTGTACCTCCTGCAAACATTTTTAGCATGGAACCCTGCAGGTTGGTGTGTGATTGGGCACTGTGCAGAGATGCTACCATCAATAGCTACTTTCTGCTTGCAATGTATCCCATTTTCAATTCAGCTTAAACTTTAACAAATAATGGCACAGGAAGCAAACTCTCTTAATGGTTTTCTGTGTGACATTTTAATGAAGGCTTGTTGCAAATCAACACTTACCATAATTACCATGTTACCATCATTCACCAACTTTGTGACCTCTTCAAATGAACTGAACGATGGGGGGGGAGGATTTTCTGTCCCACCTGCGGCATGTTTTGCAATGGTGGGACCTTCCAGTCTTGCCAGTGTCAACAGAGTTTCCTCTGTTGCCAGGGAGCCCTCTGTGGGGGTCCGCCATTGGTGGGAATGGAAGATCTTACTATTGGGAATAGCCGGAAAATCCCACTCTATGCTTTTAAGATAGGACCTCATTTTGTAAAAACGATGTTGGGTTTACACAATAACCTTTCCAAATGATTGTACAGAGCCTCTCTAATAAGTCTATCATGAAGTTAACATCAAAATAATTGGCTATAATTTCTAGGTTCTGACTTGCTCCCTTTATTAAATATTGTAGTATGAAGTGTTCATGTCGAATATGTCTACATCATCAATGATATAAGGTCACATGATAGCAAAGCCTGGAGAGAGATAGTTCTTTGGAGAGCTGTGTGTTGAGTCTGCATTGTACATAGTCAGTAAAATGTTCAATAAAATGTACAGTTTACCAACAGCCTTGCCTTATATGTAAATGCAGACCTCAAACAACCCCTTTTAAGTAGCACAACTCTTAGAAAAGAATTATAGGCACCACATGGGCTTCCTATGGTCCATCAGAACAATTTGAGCCCTCAATACATTGCTAAATATGTGAGCTTTGAGTTGTCTAACATAGAATCCATGTGTTTAGTATTCTAAGGTGAATGGCATCAGTGCCGGCAACTCAATTTGCTTCAGAAGTCCTAATCCTCGCCAGGATTGATTCTGCATCAATATCGATGGGTTCATTTTTAGTACCAACTCTATCATCTCCAACAACTCAGCTTCATCCTCAGTCATTCGAGTAAATGCTAGGCATTAATTCAGCACTGTAGCAAAACCAAAATATTTCAGATGGGAAAGCTTCTGTTCCCTTCATCCAAGGAATCAGTGACAAACACACCTCCATCCATACTAGCTGTCCCGCAGCTATTTCGCACTCCAATGCGCAATAATTGTCTGGAGGTCAAGCTGCAAGCCCTCATTCAGGAGGAAGTCCAGTCTCAGGAGGAAGGCAGCCTTCTAGTCCCTGCAGTGCTAGAAGCTGGGACTATGAACAGTCCCCAGTGTAGATCCCAGGAGTCTAGGACCAAGTCATTTTTGGGGGTCTCAGGGCAGGGAGGATGGATTGATCTGGAGTTTAAACAGAAGCTGGTCGGGGTGTTAGTGGTGGCCTTCAGGGGGTGCGTTCTCCAAGGCGGCCTTCATGACACACAACAACGCAGAGTCGCTGAGCAGAGACTGATAGCCAAGTTCCGCACACATGTGGACGGCCTCAACCGGGATCTTGGGTTCATGTCACATTATCTGTAACCTCCATGACTTGCCTGGGCTTGCAAAATCTCACTAACTGTCCTGTCTGGAGACAATACACATCTCTTTGACCTGTGCTTAACACTCTCTCCACCCACATTGTCTGTACCTTTAAGACTTGATTACCTATAAAGATTCGCATTCCAACCATTATTTTGTAAATTGAGTTTGTGTCTTTATATGCCCTGTTTGTGAACAGAACTCCCACTTACCTGACGAAGGAGCAGCGTTCCGAAAGCTAGTGGATTTTGTTACCTGTTGGACTTTAACCTGGTGTTGTGAGACTTCTAACTGTGTTTAAGTTTATTACACACAGCAATTCTTAAAATCTTGCTAATTTTTGTTTCTTTAGAAGTTCATTCTACAAGTTTAAATTTTATTTATTAGTGTCACAAGTAGGCTTACATTAAGACTGCAATGAAGTTACTGTGAAAATCGCCTAGTCACCACACTCCAGCACCTGTTCGGGTACACTGAGGGAGAATTTAGCATGGTCAATGCACCTAAGCAGCACGTCTTTTGGACTGTGGGAGGAAACCGGAGAACACGGAGGAAACCCATGCAGACACGGGGAGAACGTGCAGACTCCGCACAGACCCAAGCAGGGAATCGAACCCGGGTCCCTGGCACTGTGAGGCAGCAGTGCCAACCACTGTGCCACCGTGCCCTCAAGGTATAATAAATTGCAATCTTAATGAATGTGTCAGTACTGATTCTCACTCTCACCTTTGCAGCTGTTAATCCAATCATTATGTAGCTAAATGGATCACCTGAAAGGTTTATATGCAGAAAAGTTGATATATGGGAAGGAACTGTGAACTACCCAGAGCATTGTTTCTTGTGTCCTTTTATACCTTCACTAAAGTTTGTATGTCAAGACTGAAGTTTGTCACAAAAAGCAAGGTTTCAAATAGATATTTTTCCCTCAGAATAATTGAAGGGAGTTAGTAACCACATTTGCATAATCTGAACGTGTACAATTTGCAAAGGTTCACTGCATAATCAATGTTTTTCTCTTTGCGTTTTGTGAGTAAAAATATTCCGCCTTATTCCATCGTAGAATTTCTGTGTTGTCTTATAATTGAAAATGATTAGAAAATCACCTTTAGAATTTTTAAATGCTAAAATTAGACAATAGTTCATAGTCAAACTATATTCAAGTGAATATTTTTGACAGATGTGTCATGCAGACTTTTTCTTTAGTATTTGGGGCGAAGAGGTTGGTCGGTGGGTAATCATTATCACAAATTCAGGAAGAAGCTGCCCAGAATTTTCTGTTCATTAAAGTGAATAGATGCAGAGCAAAATGTGATAAACACTTCCATCATTCCAGAGTCTTACAGCTGAATTTTATCAAAAGACATGTCATGTGGCCGCACAGGCAGGTGGCAGAAAATCTTAAGGGATTTTGTTGTCAGCAGCCAATTAATGTCTGGCAGGCAGGAAGCCAGCTAATAATAGTGATGAGTGGGAAGGAGGTCCAGCAGGTCATAGGCAGATGCCATATTTAAAGGGCCTTCAATTAAAAAGGTAGGGGAAAGGGTGCTGAAACAAGTGAGGCTTAGCTGGAATGGCTGGAGTCAGGAAGAAGGATTGATGCCTTCCTGGAGATACTCCTCTATTTGGTGAGGGAGTGGAGAAAGGTGTTCTGCACGGTAAACAGGAGGAAGAAGCCATAATGCTTCATTCAGAAGGTATGGCTGATTGTGGCAGAGGAAGTCGGCCGCTGAGGGGTGGCCACATAAGCTGGATGCAGAGCGGTAAACATTTCAATAGCTTGATATGGTCTGGCAAGGTGAGTGTCATTCATAATTGCTAGATCACATTGTTTCATGTCATAAATAGACCCATGAGCTGGGAACACGTGACCGATCCTTGAATCAGGCATGACCATGGAGCAACAACAGAGTAGTCAGATATCCATGGTAAGTTATAGTTGATTGCTGCATTAACATGAGTTAATGACGGCTTTCAGAATGTAACCCAGAGGTGAAATGCTGGAAATGGGAGCTTGCACAGACTGACAAATGCCGCAGGCATGCAGGAGACAAGTGACCCTTGTGATTGCAAGAGAAATTCACTCTCAATGCCAGGGAGAAGGGGAAGAACTGGAGATTTTGTGCTGTTCGTTGCTGTGACCCTGGCGGAGGAAGAGGCAAAGGAGATATGTTAGTTTGTGGCAGTCCAGCTAGAGGGTGAGGGGAAAGTGGAGTCCATAGGCAGTGAGTACTGACATTAATGCAGGCATCAATCCTTCTGCCAAGTGCTATCTGTGCTGTCCCTGTGGGCCTTAGTGAACACAGGAAGCTACAGATCAAGGGCAGTTGATTGAAACCACAAAATGCAAACATTACTTTTGTCTCTACTGCAGGTTCAATAGTGGAAAAGGAACCATTAACAGCTCTGGGATCAAATGAGACCTCAGAGGAGGAACACCATCTGAAAAGACACCATCACATTGTTTAGTGCAGCCTTCATCAACACAAATACTTCCATGCAAATGGGCAATACTGCACTGTTAGAAACAGTGGCACCAGCAGGTGGGCATGACACAGAACATATATTGCAAAATTATCCACTCTGGTAGAAAAAACAGAAAGGCATGATATTTTCTAAAGGACGAGAGGTTAGAAAGTGTTAACGTCCAAAGGGTCCTGGGTGTCCTTGTTCATGCGTCACTAAAAGGTGGCATGCAGATGCTGCAAGCAATTAGGGAACAAATGGTATGTTGGCCTTCACTGCAACAGGATCTGAATATAGGAATAAAGATGTCTTGCTGCAACTGTATAGAGCCTTAGTGTGACTGCACCTGAAGTAGAATGTACTGCTTTGGTCTCCTTATTGAGACCACTTCCTACTATATAGAGGGAGTGCAATGGAGGTCCACCAGACTACTTCCTGGGATGACGGGACTGGCTTATGAGGAGAAATTGAGCAAACTGGGCCTGTATTCGCTAGAGTTTCAAGGCATCGTAAGTGATCTCAGTGAAACTTATAAAATCCTTATATGTCGTGACAGGTAAATGCAAAAAAGGTTGTTTCCCCCCTCTGGCTGGGGGGCCTAGAACCAAAGGATACAATCTCAGACTGAGGTCAGGTCCAGCTGTGCTGAGTATTATTTAGATATCGAGCCTCAGGACTCAGCAGTAAAGCAGCAGTTGCCAGAGCAGCTGTGTGAAATGTGTGGACATATGTGAAAGTTTCCAGAGTCTGTTCACTGGTTTACATGGAGGAATCTGTCCATTCCATTCAACAGTGCCATGTCTCTGGCTTCTTCCATTGAGAGAACGGGGACCCTCACGGAGAGTAACATGAGACAAATACCAAGTGGATGCAGGAAGTCCCCACTGACCTCCACATTATGGACTTACCCATGAGCTGTGTTGGGCACTGGATAGACTCGGTAGCTATGAGATGCCATGTCCTCCATCTCTCCAGGCAAACAGAGAAGAGTAGGCGGGCCTTGAAAGGATGAGGGCCATCTTCCTAATGCCTTTGGTCTCTTCACAAGCTCTTCCTGCTCCCTCTAGAAGCTCCTCCCTGTATTGTCGCTCCCACTTTCCACCTCAGTGAAGGTGAAACTCTGTACACGTACCATCCATTGATAATTTCAGTCCTCAATGTTCAAAGTCTCTCAATCTCGTAGTGCTGCTTGCATTAGATGAGGTGAACCTGGAAGAGAATCTTCTCATAACTGCCCTCTGATATGGCCTCCCTTTGTGCAATCCCTCCAACTATTCACACTCTTTCTTGAATGCATCTCAACTTGCCTGTCTGACAACACACCTGTTCTCAATGGCCCTCAGCAGTCACTCACCCACAGCTGAAATCTCACCTTCTTTTAGTAGGTGTCTGTGTGGGTTTCGTCCGGGTGCTCTGGTTTCCTCCCACAGTCCAAAGACTTGCATGTTATGTTAATTGGCCACGCTAAATTGACCCTAGTGTCAGGGGGATTAACAAGGTAAATGTGTGGGGTTGTGGGAGTAGGGCCTGGGTGGGATTGTGGTCAGTGCAGACTCGATGGGCTGAATGGCCTCCTTCTGTACTGTAAGGATTCTATAATTTCTTGGGTGGCACGGTGGCACAGTGGTTAGCACTGCTGCCTCACAGTGCCAGGGACCCAGGTTCAATTCCCGGCTTGGGTCACTGTCTATGTGGAGTTTGCATTCTCCCCATGTCTGCGTGGGTTTCCTTCGGGTGCTCCAGTTTCCTTCCACAGTCTAAAGATGTGCAGGTTAGGTTGATTGACCATGCTAAATTGTCCCTTAGTATCAGGGGAATTAGCAGGGTAAATATGAGAGGTTATGGGAATAGGGTCTGAGTGGTATTGTGGTTGGTGCACCGTAGGGATTCTGCACTGTAGGGATTCTATTCTATGATGCTGTGTGGAATAAGTGGGCCCCAGGGAAAATTTTCAACTTATTTCAAAATTGCTGAAAATTGGCTGCTCAACTGCCTAAATTGCCTCAGCCCACTCTTATGCACAATCCTACTGCCTCGGCACCTCTGGAAATTTTCCCAGTGGCAGGAAGACCTCAGGATTCTGACCCACATCACTATAGATTATCACCCTCTGGTGACTGGAAGCCCAAGGTGTCCTCTTTGGCCAACTTGTCGCATTGTTCAGTTGTACTGCTGTTTCATGGCTGCATTAAAGTTTGGGGTGTTGTTAAACCTCTTAAAGTTTCAGGGCAGCTCTATGAAGATTTGAAATTGGTGTGGGAGCAGGATCATGGAATGAGCACTGGGGAAATCCCAGAGCAAGAGTTCAGGAGGCCTAGAGCGAGGGTTTGGAGCCTTGGTGCAGAAGTTCAGAGGCATGGGTTCTGAGGCCTGATGTGGCAGCTCGATGGCTCTAAGGCCTGGAGATTGGAGAGAGGAGAAGGTTGAGAGTTTAGAGGAAATGGAAGAGTTTGGAGGGTGGAGGAGGAGAGTTTGGAGGGAGGCAGAGGGAATGTGGAGACGATGGGATGAGTTGGGAAGAGTGTGTAGACTGGAGGGAGAGAGGGGGTAGAGTATGAATATGGCGGGGAGAGTTTAATCCCTGAGAATGGGGCTGGGAGGGGGCAGTTTACATCATGAGACCTGAAGAGTGGATGGGTGGTAAGTATAGGCCCTGAGACTAAAGGAATTAAGAACTAATGGGAATTAGGTGCTGTTCTTAAATGTTTAGTATATAGTAGAACATATTTTGGAATAAATGGAAAACCGAATAAGGATATTAGTTAAGTAATTCATTTCCTTATATTTTTCAGTACAGCTTGCTGAGCATGTGAGATATCTTTGAGCATATGTGTGACGATAATAGTGCAATTGTGCAGTTGATATGGATAGATTTGTGTTTAAGAGGAGTGTTTAAAAATTCAGCATTATGCTACAGGTAGTCAGTATGTCTGGGGGAATGCAGCTCAGATTTTGGGAGAGCAAGATAATTACTCATTTCAACTTTGTAAGTAGTTATGTTTAATAGAATTAATGGACTTTTGTTTACTTAAGTTCCCCAAGGATTTCAGATTAGAGTGATTGACAGGGTCATGTGATGTGGTTTATGTGCAGAGAGAAAACGTTTTTGCTGAAGGCAGGTTAGTTTGCAACTGAAGCCTGGTTGAAATTAGAAGGATTTTGCAGGCTTCTGGAACTCTATCTCTCTCTGAAAACTTTAAAACTGTCTACACTCACTATAGCAAGTATAATTATGGTTGCTAACTGTATTTAAAGTGACATTTAAGTCTGCAAGAGGAATGTTGCTTATTGGAAACTAAAACAGTGATAAGTTAGAAATTAACTTTGTTTCCTTTTCATTTTAAAATATTGTTCAACAATTTTTAAATATTGCTTCATTTGTTAGAGTTGTATTGCAACCATGTTACTAAATAAAGTTCATCTTACTATAAAAGATCCTTAATTTGTCAGTGGAATTATTCCTCGAGCAAAACATCCTATCCTCACATTTATAATAAAGTAGAAAAATTGTTGGGGTTTGATTTGATTCGATCTATTATTGTCACACGTATAGTATACAGTGAAAAGTATTGTTTCTTGCGTGCCATACAGACAAAGCATACTGTTCATAGAGAAGGAAAGGAGAGGGTGCAGAATGTAGTGCTGCAGTCATAGTTAGGGTGTAGAGAAAGATCAACTTAATATGAGGTAGGTCCACTCAAAGGTCTGACGGCAGCAGGGAAGAAGCTGTTCTTGAGTTGGTTGGTACATGACCTCATAATAGTCTGTTGTGGCTTTATAATATATCTTGGGGCTCTAGTCCAGGACCCTAACACATATGATAGCTTTGAGTGCATTAGCTTTGTCAAATTTGACATGAAATTCATTCCAAATTAGAACCGTTGATGTCAAATTGTAATTGAGAGCTTTGAGTACACAAGAAAGCAAAAACGATGTTGAAATGTTTGGGTAGGAATCCACCTGCACAACTGTTTCTGGGACATAGGTGCCCAACTCTTAGGCCTGGCTGACTTTAGATTGCAAACAAATGGCCTCTTTAAGGATAACCGGAGAAATGTGGGCTCACTCATCACCTCTTGACCAGGATGAGGAGATGTCGCCTTGACTGGAGAACATGGTTGTTCTACATTGGCTGCAACTCTTTCACCTTAGCCTACCACATCTGGTGAAGCAGAGATAGGCTCAGGTCATGAACTCAAGCATCCATCAAGCCAGAGACCCCCCCCCCCCCCCCACAGGGATTCACTGTTAGGTGAAATTCACACATCTGCTGCTGCTTCCTCCTTCCAGCAGAGCTAGACTGCTTCACCTTTTAGTGACAAGACCAGACTCTGTAACTCCCTTCTTCAGGCATATGACAGGTAGCTTTCCCATCAAATAAGTAGGTAGGTCAACCAGAGAAACATTTTCTCAGAAATGTAACTTTCTGCCAAATCAAGACCTCCAATACATGGCTGAAGCTCGGAAGATAGCTGCTAACTTGGACAATGATTATAATGATAACGTTACAGAGGCTCATTTGGACAAAACCAATAAGGAACCCGCTGACATCTTGTTGGAATCAGCTGCACTTCATGTACAAATCTGTCAGTCAACTGACTTATACACATTCTTCGAACACCACCTGCCTCCAAAACTGGGGCCATTAAAATTACACCCTGTCAGATGCAGCAAAATGATACGTGCACCAACATTCGACAGCGAGGGAGAGAGAGATCTGTGAGAAATTTCCTTGGGGAATTTCCTGATTGGCTGCTGTAACCTTTGGAGGGGGGGGGGGGGGGACGGGGGACGGACAGATAGACATGTAAGCTGGTTGCTCATTGATCTTATGTTAAAGTTATGATGACTAATCAGGAAAACGCCTGAAGAAATGCTGGGTGACATGTACAGTTACCAAAAGAGGAAGAGATGGAAATCATCTGTGATATTTACTGGAGAAACCAAACCACATGTTGGTGTGATTTTGATTTTTTTGTATTTATCATCCAGAAAACTTATTTCTTTTTTTCTCTCTTAAAGGACAACAAATTGAGTTTTGAAATGATCCAGTTAAACAGAAAAAGTTAATTATATTGCCTGGGTATTTTAACCTGTATGACTGAGAAGATTATTGCTTTGCTTTGCATGTTTACTTTTACCCTTTGACTTTGAGGAGCTAATTGCACCATTCGTATTATCCAGTTGTAAACATTTTAATTAATTTTAACTGTTCAAGTTATAGAATAAGTGCATATTCAGCAACAATAACGCTAGGTACAACTTGGACGTCCGAATCCCACAAACATCGTGAAATTTGCCTAATAGGTGAAAATGAGATCAGGAACTATGTTTGCCTGGATTGTTCTTGCTATTTTCACATCAATGCTCCTAGGCCTGGTTCTCTGAACTTAGCCACTCACTCAATGTTCGTACATTCTGGGTTGCTAGCTCCACACCTTCCTTCCAAAGTGCTACAGGACCAAACCCAAAAGGGTACCTCCTGCTCCTATCTGCCCCTTCCAGGGTCTATTTTCACACATCATGTTTCTCACTCTTGGCTAATATTAGTCAGACAGGACTGGAGACAGCAGCTGTTCTGTATGGATAGCTGTGTACTTGAAATGCATGTGTGCAAATCCCGACCTGGCTCCATTCCTACCCCCGCAAAAATGCTGGATGCCTTGTTTGGGGTGGGGGAATGGGGGGAGACGTCTGCATTTTGCTCTTCTGCCATTATCACAATGACAGAAAGGTTCTCCATCATCGCGAAAATTCAAGCCTGAATCACCACCATACAGCAAAGAGATTAAGGGCTGACCTTGCCCGCAGCTGGGATTCTCCAGTCCTGCTGCAACTAATGGAGATTTGGCTGAGTGCTGGCAGTGGCGGCAGGGCATGAAAGGCTGAAGAATTCTGTCGTTAATACTTGCGGTTTCTTAATAAGGGCAAATGACAAAAAAATATAATCACTGCAACCTTTTAATTGCTCTTCAGTCAGACTTGTTGGCGAAGGAATTACAAAGTATTCCAAGCAAGACTATCTATGAATACATTGGAGCTATGCCTCAGTGCTTTTCCAATTGAGATCCATCATTCTTATTTTTCAGGTCAGTGGGAAGTTTGCATGCTTGCAGCTGAACCTTCTCAGAGAAGAGGTTACAAGGTTCCTGTGGGAATTGTTAGATTAATTTAAAAGTCTACTTATATTTTGGTTTGGCGCTTTCAAGGACGACACTTCACGAATCACAGATTCCACCTAAAACTAGGCTTTATTTAAAAATTAAATTCCATAGTAATAAAATGCAAATGTTAGAACGGGCAACAAATTATTTAACATGCAAGAGATTATACAGGAATTATTTACCTTAATACAACATACATACAATAAGACAATACAAGCAAAACATTCTTCATCTAATAAGCTATAGTAACAAACTGAATAGATTGATAGTTACCAAATCGGAGAGGCACTGGAAGATGCTCCACCATAACTGTAGCTGACAGCATTCTTGTCCCAGGGGCACATGTTCAGCTAGCCTGCCAACTGTCCCTCTGCTTAAGGCCTGAAACCACAGCCTTTATGACCTTCGGCGCATTTGTCAGCCAAATCATTATATCAGAAGAAAGGTAAGGATAAACATTCCTGTACTGGGTAAAATTAATGAGCTGACATAAGCCTTCTATTTCATTAAAGAATTAAAAATTCTCGCCTATTTCCTTATCAGCTTGTACATACTTTTCCCAGATGGTTGGCTTTGTAAATCTGTTTTGAAACTGACAGTCTATATATAGTACATTCTCCATTCCACAACTGAATGCTGAGGTTTCAGAAACAAATATGGATTATAAAACTTCTGAACTAGCAACCAACCGGAACATTTCTCAGTCAATTAAACATCAAGAAGATGTTGATGTTCATGTTGCGAAGGGAATGTCTGTTTATCATCATACCAACCCACAATATCACTGAATGAACACAAAGATGTCACTTGTCCCCTATGTACCTGTGAAACTCCTTTGACGTTGGGAAAATTGATACGTTGACAAGGAGAGACACATATTCTGAATACAGAAATTCCCAAGACCTTTATATATGTACCAGAAGATTGATAACACCAAAATGGTAATTAAACTGCCAGAGCTGTGGAAGGCAGCCTAAAGTTAACAATTCAGATTTCAATGGCTTACCCGGTACTTTCAATGCAGAATCCAACAGCCTCTTTTAGATGGGCCTCTATCCAAAACAAAGCCGAATGATCCTGTTACTGAAATCTCACTTACTTAAGGGATGAACATCAGACTGAAAGTGCCAGTTGCATGTTTATGCAAAGAAATAATTCATTTTAATGGGAGATATTTCAGCAAGATATGGATACCTATGGCATCAGGGAAGAGCCAATATACTACATGGATTATTTAAGCAAAATACTCTTCATCCTGAGAGGTCTAAAACATATTCAAAAAACATAGACTTTCATTGTTGTTTAAAGTGGCTATTAATCGCAGCTACTCAGAGAATTCTAAAAATAATGAACCATGTTAAATATGTTCGAAACATCTGTTATGCAAGTAAGCTGTGGCTTCAGTGCATGCACAGAAAGAGGAAAATAAGGGTCCAAAAATATGTACTTTACCATGTTGTTTTTCTCTCATGACTAATTGTAGTGCATGATAAGCTACAGAAATCTTATTTTTCTATTTCCCAATTCACTCCAACAAATCAGTAAAGATTTCTGCTACCCAGTGGCTTCACAATTTATAACCCCTCTTTAACTCTAATCAAGTAATGAGATGACTCCTGCCCATTGAAATGTGTGCCAGTAATATATGTGGATGCTGGTCTAACAATGGGTTTCCAATATTCATACAACATCAAATCTAATTTCTTCCTCCACGAATGGACCATAGGGAAATCAAGTGCAATTGTGAACCTTTAACCACATTAACCACCAGCCTTTAGTGCAGGAAAATGTCCTGTTTATCAGATGGGGCTATAGAAACTTTTTCCCAGGGCTGAAATGGCTGCTACGAGAGGACACAGGTTTAAGGTACTGGGGAGTAGGTGCAGAGGAGATGTCAGGGGTAAGTGTTTCACTCAGAGGGTGGTGGGTGAGTGGAATCGGCTGCTGTCAGTGGTGGTGGAGACAAACTCGATAGGGTCTTTTAAGAGACTTCTGGATGAGTACATGGAACTTAATAGGATTGAGGGTTATAGGTAAGCCTATATATAACACTAGGTAGGTAGGGACATGACCGGCACAACTTGTGGGCCGAAGGGCCTATTTGTGCTGTATTTTTTCTATGCTCTATGTTCTAAACTTTATTAGATCAAATGCAGCATCGTTATTTCTCCCAGGTGGTCTTCTGAGTCTCTAATAATGTTTGATAGAAGATGGGGACACACTTCAATACAAACAGCACCATGCAGTAGTCGTGGTTAGAGTGTTGCAGGAAGCTTATAACTTCATCAGATATGGAAAGAGATTTCACTGTATTTCAATGGACAGTATTAAAATGCTGCCATGTGTGGTTCCCTCCCATTCGCAGTCTTACAGTTCTTTGTTAGCTTCTCATGATTGTCCATTTCATACCCGCCCAGATTTTGCAGAAATTCCTCTTCTCACTCACAGTACCTTTCCTAAAATTGCCACTCACCCTGTCAATTCCTTCTGTGTTTTATACTTGCATGATGCATGATCCTGTCATCATACTCCCTATGGGCAGCATGCTGATAGATGGGTTTCCTTGCATGTCCTTTAGGCAAACTCAATTAGGCAATCCCTCCTCTGGTTTTTACAATATCATGTTTTGCATAACAAGTGAGAAAGAAGCTACAAGAGAAAAGAATCTTCCTAACCTCCATCCTCTTACTTAATTTAAGACATATCGGCTGGAATTTTACCGGGCCGCCTGCCATGGGAATTGGAGTGGGCGAGGGACGGAGCATGGGAAGGTCCATTGACCTCGGGTGGGATTTTACGGTTTCGGGAGGCCATAAAATCCCGCTCATCAGATCCAGAGTAGAATGGCTGTTGAGCAAGTAGGGACTATGAAATTGGAGACACGTTCTTATTCAGTTTTCTTTCAAAATTAACCTGTGTTCCCAATCTTATTCATTGACTTATGGTCACAATAGCATAAGAATCATGATTCCATGTCACTTGTTGTGACCACTGTGGAGGCCAATACTTTTAAAAAGAAATTCAAATTTCCAGTTAATAGTTGAAAGGATGACACACGGGACTTTGAGTTTTAAGACTTTTGCTGTAACAAAAGACAAAAAGCATTATTAACTAAACACTTTTTGTAGGCAACTTGTACTTTAAACCAAAACACAGAACATATTATTTTCTTTACTCACAATTGGAAACATACTTCTCTTTTCCTTTCATAACCTGGAGACTTGTACTCTCAGAACTTTCATAGTGAGGTTTCTTCATTGGAGATTTCTTCTCTAGTGCAAGGTAGACAAATCTTCCAGCCTTGTTTTTAATTTCTCATGATATTGGTCGTTCTAAACTGAGCATGAACTTTCACCCATGTCCCTGGCCTCTAGCTAGTCTTGCTCTCTCTATCTCGTTCTCTTTCTCTCTTTCATAGACCCTAGCAGATTAACTGGCCAGAATTTTACCATCCCACCCGCCCTGGGAATTGGAGTGGGTGAGTGGTGGAGCATGGAAAGATCCGTTGACCTTGGGTGGGATTTAAATGATTTCAGGATGAGTGAGGCCATAAAATCCCACCCACTGTGTCTGAGAGATTTCAGGAATATCTTAACTTTACCTCTCAAAGCCTATCTGATTGCAATATGAATCACATGTGCCTTGTATCCAGGTAGAAATTCTGACTAGCTAAGTGCGAAGCCCCAACTCTCTTTTACCTTGGAAGTAAATGGACAGTTTAAAGCACCCCAACTGTTTACAACCCATCATTCTCCACGCTTCTCTAGAACTTTGGAGATTCTCAGTCTATCCATTGTTAGCACATGAGCTGCTGCCATTGTCTCCAAGTCTAAACATTTTGCATCTTCTCAGTAAAATTATTTTGACACCCTTTAATCAAATCAAACCTCAAAATTATCGGACACTGTATCCCATAAAGTTATCAAATAGACATTATGAGCACATTATTCTTCTTCATTTTCTACAGTTATGCCAGGAATGCAGAGAAATCCTACCCTTTGCAACAGACTATATATCACAAACACTGCAAAACTAAGACATAGATGCAGACACCCTGGGAGAAGTTGACAGCAAATGGGAGAAAAATATGTGGGGTGATACCCAAAACAAAAGTGAGCAGGAAGAGGGGGAAGTAGTACAAGAGCAGCAAGAACCAAGAGAGTCAAACTAAATCTATCCTCAGCTTCTGACGACAGGGATTAAATTCAATTAGACCAAGTGAAAAAAATCCTTTCTGAGAATCCAAGATCATTGTAGTCATTGGAGAATTTGTACAGCACCTTTTACTGTATTATGGCTATTGTGGAGGATATTTGCATGCTGTTGCCTTGATGCACCCAATAAAACCCTGTGATTTAACATACAGCCTTTGCCCACAAGAGAAATATCTGCAGCAAAGACTTTTCTTTCCTGATCCCATGTCCAATCCTTCTAACTCTTATTGATTACTCAGCATTCTGGCGCTTGGGTTTTACTGTCTTTCTTCCCAGGAGGTAGTCATTGACAGCATTTTTACAATGGATCTCCTGACATGTAGATTGGGGCCACATTTAGTTGGCTTCTAGTAGGAAAAGGTATGGATTAAGCCTTGGATAATATGACTATCTCTCAGGATAGTGGAGACAAATCTGTTTTAAAGTGATAATCTCTGGGAGATATAATTTCTTGTTTTATGGTGCAGCACAATATCAGAGGCAATTTTCACCCTGTGTTTGCCATCAGAGGGAGCGACGATTCACGTTGAAGATCTGGAGAAAATCGGGAAACGCAGTCTCTCCGGAGGCGGCGTAGCGAGGTCCATGCCCACAAAGGGTGAGAACCTCATTTTAATGCATAAATTTTAATAGCATTAACAACAGCCCCCTGCCAAATATTAATCCCTAGCCATATTTTCAAACATCGCCAATGTGACATCATGTTGGCAAGATACACAACAAATTCACCCAGACATGAACCTGTTGTGGAGGGTCTCTCCAGTTGGGGGGTGGGGGGTGGGGGATGCGGGGGAGGTGGTATAACAGTAAGTATTGCTCCTGGGGGAGAGGGACAGGACCAGGCAATATCCTGGCACTGCTCCCTGGCTGTCCCCTGGTACACGTTAGTACTGTAAGAGGTTTAACAACACCAGGTTAAAGTCCAACAGGTTTATTTGGTAGCAAAAGCCACTAGCTTTCGGAGCCTTAAGCCCCTCCTTCAGGTGAGCACTCACCTGAAGAAGGGACTTAAGGCTCCGAAAGCCTCATGGGGAGGGAGCGGACATGGGAATGGTGGGGATGCTGGCGATGGTTGTTTGAGGTGGGGAGCATCAGAGCAGGTGTTGACTGTTTTGGGGGGGGAAAGGGTCTGATGCTGGGTGGTGGGGGAGGCAGGGAGAGAGAGAGAAGGTGATGCCGGCATTGATCATGGGTGAGGGGATATGTCGGCGGCGGGGGGGGGGGGGGGGGGGGGGTAAGAGATGTTGGCTTAGATTGGAGGGGGGAGTGGAGAGATGCTCACTATGATCGTGGAGTGATGTGGGGGGGAGGCAGATGCCAGCTTTGATTGCTGTTGGGGGAGCAATACTAGCTTTGAACACAAGGGGAGAGCTCCTGAGGCATCCGTGGTGGGGTGGGGGAGAGGTTATTTTTCCTCTGATCGGGACACCCTTTAAAAAAGATCTCAGTGCAACAGCCTTTGCAAGAGTGTTCAGGCTCCGCCCCTCAACATGACAGCATGAGAAATGCTGCCCCCCCCGCCCCCCCACAAACCCCTGTATTTTTGACAAAGTGTCATAAGTCCTGGAGAGAAAACCCATTTCTCTGGAGAGGAAACCTGCCGGATCCTGACACTTAGAGCCTGATTTTACCATTTTCATTCTAAGTGCTGAATGTGGGTGCAATTCAGATCTGACTTGGAGATCTGCTTTCAGACGCCCCCATACACACAGCCTGAAAAAAAAATTGTGAGTCTGAATTGCGCTGTGGGCGGGGTTCAGCACAATCGGAGCTCTGAACTGTGCATGCGCAGTTAGAAGAAAATTTGAAAATCGCGCTCCTGTCACATCGCTCCCGGGCCAGATAATGCCTCCCCCTGGCCCCCACAGACATTGGCCCACCCCCACAACATTACAGACCCACCTATCCCTCCACCCTCTGCCACCGAGAACAATCGCGGCCCCATCCCCCTTTCCCCTCCACCGATCTCAGGCAGAGTGGCAGCGGACCCCTCCTTCCCCCACTGATCTAAGGCAGAGAGATCCACCCTCCCCCCTCCACCCTATAGATATCAGGCAGAGTGATCCACCTCACCCCCACCCCGGACCCTCCCGCACAAGGCCCCATCTCCTCTGGACTGTGTGACACCTCCCTCTCTCTCCCCTGTCGCTTATCACTGCTGTCCTGCCTGGAGACAATACACATTTCTTTAACTTGTGCCTAATGCTCCCTCCACTCACATTGTCTGTATCTTTAAGACTTGATTAGCTGTAAAGATTCGCATTCTAATCAGTATTCTGTAACTTGAGTTTGTGTCTCTGTGTGCTTTGTTTGAGAGCAGATATCCACTCCATCTGACGAAGGAGCAGGGCTCCGAAAGCTAATGGCATTTGCTACCAAATAAACCTGTTGGACTTTAACCTGGTGTTGTTAAAACTCTTACTGTGTTCACCCCAGTCCAATGCCGGCATCGCCACGTCATGCTTATCATTGAGGCACTCATCCCCCTCCCCAGCAGCACACTTGCTTTCCCCTCAATGCTAACAAGCAAACTGCGTAGAACTTGCTGGAATGCTCTGTCAAACACCGGGGTGTCAGGATCTGTCCCTGAAACACAGGACACGAGGTTAAGTGCAAGGGAGAGAGAGAAATCCGGGATGCCAAACACATGAATCACATGTCTCCATTAAACATAGAACAAAGAACCCAGAAAATTACATCACAGGAACAGGCCCTTCGGCCCTCCAACCCCTGTAACGACCAGGCTGCCCATCTGATTTGTTTGCCGCTACCCTTCTGGGGGCCATATGCCTAATAACAAAGAACAAAGAACAATACAGCACAGGAACAGGCCCTTCGGCCCTCCAAGCCCGCACCGATCATGTGTTCCTAACTAGACCATCCGTTTGTATCTCTCTATTCCCAGTCTGTTCATGTGGCTATCTAATTAAGTCTTAAATGATCCTAGCATGTCTGCCTCAACCACCTTGCTTGGTATTGCATTCCAGGCCCCCACCACCCTCTGTGTAAAATACATCCCCCGCATGTCTGTATTGAACCTTGCCCCCCTTACCTTGTGACCCCTTGTGTTTGTCATTTCTGACCTGGGAAAAAGCTTCCAACTGTTCACCCTATCTATGCCCTTCATAATTTTATAAACTTCTATTAGGTCGCTCCTCAACCTCCGTCTTTCCAGGGAGAACAATCCTAGTTTACTCAATCTCACCTCATAGCTAATACCCTCCATGCCAGGCAACATCCTGGTAAACTTTTTCTGCACTCTCTCTAAAGCCTCCACGTCCTTCTGGTAGTGTGGCGACCAGAACTGGATGCAGTATTTCAAATGTGGCCTAACCAACGTTCGATATAACTGCAACATCATATGCCAACTTTTATACTCTATGCCCCGTCCAATAAAGGCAAGCATGCCATATGCCTTCTTCACCACCTTTTCCACCTGTGCTGTCACCTTTAAGGATCTGTAGACTTGCACACCCAGATCCCTCTGTGTGTCTATACTCCTGATGGTTCTGCCATTTATTGTATAGCTCCCCCCTGCATTAGATCTACCAAAATGCATCACTTCGCATTTATTGAAGGTTAATGAAGGTTAATAAGGCACTTACAAATACATTTTAAAAATATTTTCAGTTGAAGAAAATGGTTATCAGATGCAAATGCGCAAACCCTTCATTTTATTTCCCATCCATTTTGTCATCATGTAAGTAATGTTTTCTCACCGAGAGTAGACTGTTGATTCATAGAGCTCTTCAAATGCTGCTCCCAAGCTAATTATTATAAGAGTGCTCCGGGATTATTTTATGCTTTGATTTGTGATAAAGGCAGGCATCACTTGGAAGGGTACAGTGCGGAATCACTAGAATTATACCAGGGTGTAAAGAGTTAAATTATGAGAACAGATTGCATGAACTTATGTTGTGGTCTTTGAGTTTAGGAAGCTGATGGTTGATCATAGGGATGCACAACCCGATGAAGGGATTCAATAGGGCAAATATAGAGGAACCATTCCCTCTGGTTCGGGAATTCAGGTCAAGGGGCATAATTTTAATTGTACAGCGAGACCATTTTTATAAATTAATTCATGGGTGGTGGTCCATGCTGGCTAGGCCAGCATTTATTACCTATTCCTAATTGCCCTTGAGAAGATTGTGGTGAACTGCCTTCTTGAACCGCTGCATGCCATGTGGCGTAGGGACACCCACAGTGCTGTTTGGGAGCGAATTCCAGGATTCTGATCCAGCAACAGTGAAGGAACAGTAATATCTTTCCAAGTCAGGATGGTGAGTGGCTTGGTGGGGAACTTCCAGCTGGTGGTGTTCACATGTGTCTGGTGCCCTAGTCCTTTAGGAAAAAAATTGGAAGCACTTTCACGTGAAAGGTAGTGGGAATCTACAACTTGCTCAACTGTATTGCTGTGGTTGATGAGTTAATTAAAAATTTAAGATGAAAATTGGCATTTTATGTTGGTAAGGACATCAAAGATTATTGATTAAAATCAGTTAAATGGAGCTGAGGTAGACAATCAGCTATGATCCTATCATAGAATCATAGAAACCCTACAGTGCAGAAGGAGGCCATTTGGCCCATCGAGTCTGCACCGACCACAATCCCACCCAGGCCCTACCCCACATATTTTACCCACTAATCCCTCTAACCTACGCATCTCAGAATTCTAAGGGGCAATTTTTAACCTGGCCAATCAACCTAACCCGCACATCTTTGGACTGTGGGAGGAAACCGGAGCACCCGGAGGAAACCCACGCAGACACGAGGAGAATGTGCAAACTCCACACAGACAGTGACCTGAGCCGGGAATCGAACCCAGGACCCTGGAGCTGTGAAGCAGCAGTGCTAACCACTGTGCTACCGTGTCGCCCTGTTGGATGGATCCTGTTGGATGGATCCTGTTTGGTGGGATATATTTGAGGCGCTCAATAACTTATTCCTATTACTATATTCTTCTGCTTCTGTTGTTTTCTTTCTCTTCTATGTTGCTCTCCCTAGCTCTACCTGTTGTCCTTGGTAACCTTTTTCTATCCATTCTCTCAATACTTGTACCTTCCTCATCCCTTCACTCTGTTCACATTTCTTATCCCTTTACCATCCCAGTGCCCTTTCACCTTCTTTTCATTCCCTCCTCTCACTGTATCCTCTTCCTCTCCTCTTTAGGAATCTTCATCATTAACACTCAATCCACTTTTCCTCACTCATAAACACTTCCCTCTAGGGTAAGTGGTGTGATGTAAGAGCTGCCCAACCCTCAACCTGTTTCTTTTTGAAACTGCCCCACCCCTATCCTCCCCTCCAATCCATTTCCTCACGCAGGGTTTGTATTCTTTCAAAGTTCAACTTCCATTTTTTATTTAATAAATGTCAAAATAGGGAAATGATATGCACACTTATCTGTAATATGTTGCTCGGTCCTGCTAGCCCCGAACTGTTTGAACAGGATAGGAGAACAGTTGAACAGTGGCAATGTTAGCCTAGTAATCCAGATGCCTGGACTGATGCTCCAGAGTTATGGGACGCACATTACCAGCTCCCAGAAGGTGGGAATGGAACAGGGGTTTGGTAAAATCATGGGGAGACGTGGCAGATCTGATCTCCAACCAGGTCCTGCCAGTGGAGAATTTTTACTGATGATAGGAACAGAAAACGGTGGACAGCCAATTTAAATATATGCAGGCCCTAAGTCCACTTTATTAGGCCATCAGCATTTTTCCAATGGTGGATTGAATCACTGCCACATGGGGAGGCTGTCAGCTAAATGGAGGCAGCCTCCATCATCAACCTAGGGATTGTGGGGAGGGTTTTTTTTAAATCAAAAAGGGCTGCAGGCAGAGAAGGCAGCACCTGTTGCCCCAATGTTGTCCCCTGAGGGGTTTCCTCTCCAGTACTCACGCTCTGGATTTTTTTATCCTACTGGCTGTACATTGCAAGGCCCCTGGTGACCAAAGGCCTTGTCCACAAGCTGTATTTTTGGAGATTCTTTAAGGAGCCAAGGCAGGTGTATAGACAGAGATGCTTAGGAAGATAATTGCATAAAGTGGGACATTGTTGGTTGAAGGCACAATGTTAATGTTGGGATGCAGAGAGGAAAGGTTCATCAGAGACTGGCGTCAGAAGAATGGATATTTATTTTCGGTGGTGGGGGGTGAGGGCGGAGGAGAACCAGGCCCCTTGCAAGGGTGGCGTTAGGCCTAGGAAGATTTAAAGAGATGAAGACTAGCTAGTCTTCACCCAGAGGGTGGTGAATGTGTGGAATTCACTGCCACAGGATGTAGTTGAGGCCAAAACATTGTCTGATTTTAAGAAGAAATTAGATATAGCTCTTGGGGCTAAAGGGGTCAAGGAATATGGGGGCAAAGGGGGATCAGGATATTGAATTCAATGATTAGCCATGATTAAAATGAATGGCGGAGCAGGCTCAAAGGGCCAAACGGCCTACTCCTGCTTCTAGTTTCTATGTTTTTATGTTTCTATAGAGATCTGGCTAATGGCAAGTCTACCAAGATTCTCCGACAATTGGTAGGCATATCACATGACAGCGACACCAGTTGAATCAGTGAATCATATCTGTTATAGATTGGTTCGCTTCATGCACTCAGTGTAAAGGAAAAGAGACTTGTGCAGATCCAAAAATGGCCTAATCATGCCTCTGTTCTCAGCATGCAATCATAAATGTCTGCTACAATTAATATGGAAAGTATGTGAGAAGACATAAGGGTTACTGAGATGTGAAGTGTGTGAGTTAAAAGGCTAAACAGAGACTTGGAAGTGAAAATGAAAACTGTGACAAGAAAGAAACAACCTTGAAATATAAAATGTATACTTTTTGAAACAATGATTAAATATTAGCAACTTTTCAGGGATGTTGTTGACATTGTTAACTCTAGAGTTCTAGTGGGCATCTTTTAAATCAATTATTTTACAATATAATTGCTGAAAGTCTCTCATACTGTGACCTTCCTGTACCATCTATATGTGCTGCACACATGACAAGGTAATGAATAGAAGTCAGTAATAGGTAGACGAGAACATTGGAGTCTCAAATAACTACAAAAATTAACTGCAAATATTGAAGCTGTAGGCACCAATTTCCAAAGCAGTGCGTCTTGGGGATTTAAAAAAAAGTATTAAATACTCCAATCTCAAGCACCTGGCAGCACAAACTAAAGTGGCTGAACAGCTGGTTTCCATATTGTTAGTAAATGAAAATGAAATGTGTTTAATCATATGGTTAATGTAAAACAAAAGTAATAAGGAGGACTTTTCACAGCATTAAATGCATTAAGAACAGAAGTTCAATGTTGATGAAACTTAAACAATGGGTTTGATTTTTGTCTCACTGCCAGGCAGGGGGAGGTGGTGTCAGTGAACTACTAATAGAGAGGCCCAAGATAATGCTCTGGGGATCTGGGTTCAAATCCTACCATGGCAGATGGTGAAATTTGAATTTAATAAGAACATGAAACCATTGCCAATTATCATAAAAACCCTTCTGGTTCACTAATGCCCTTTAGGGAAGGAAATCTGCCATCCTTACCTGGCCTGGCCTAGATGTGATTCCAGACTCTTAACTGCCCTCTGAAATGGCCAAGTAAGCCAGTCCATACAGAGGCAATTAGGGATGGGCAATAAATGCTGGCCCAGCCAACAACACCCATGAACGAATAAAAAAAATTCTATTTATGTTAAAAACAGGACATTAGCAGGACCAAAATCACATCAACTGCTGGAAATCCATTTGTCATGATATTGAGTCAGTCTAGGTGACAAGATCTCCTCTTGAAAAAGCTAAAGACTTTCATTCCTCCCATCAACTCCCCAAATGCCAACAAATCATAAGTGTGCAACTGGGAAGTGCCCATTTCCAATGGTGTTTACAGGGATCCTCACCAGCTCTTGAATAAAATATTATAAAGGTTTGAGTGATACTTTGCTCATATCAGTTTTATCTTGCTACTTAGATGTGTTGTACCTGTTAATTCTCAGATACTTTCGACCAGTTTGCTTACTCCAAGGTTTTACCCCGGTGCCCTTATTTGCAAGATGGACAAAGGACAAACACAAGTAAAGGTTCAACAAGTTTATTAATAATAACACTATTAACCCTTAAATTACCCACATAAAACAAGAGGCTACCCCAGATTCAAGTATACTACCCGCAAAGATGGCTTGGTTAAACTGCAGGCTTGATTCTCTGAGTCCCTCTGGTCTCTCGTCACGAAGGGTAAGTCTCGATGGCAGCTTCTTCCTTCCTTCCTCCTCTAGTCAGTCTTCCGAATGGTCAAGGCCGCCTCCCTCATCGAGTCTTCGCTGCCCGTGTGTCTGAAAATGTGTTCCTTTATCCCCCTGCCTGCTAGCTTTTCCAGAAACTTCTCTGGCTTCCGGCCAATGAGGTCCCAGGAGGGGGTTCCAATACCCAGTGGGTTTCTTGATGTCTGCCTGACAGGACACCAGGGTCCACCCCCAGGTGTCCATCTCCATGCTGTTGCTCACATGTAACTGCAGGAACTCTCGGTGACAGAAAGTCTGGCCCAATCTGAGCTTCTAAAAATAGGCCGGTGCATTTCAATGAGGTGCAATGATCTCCTGCTAAGTATCAGTAGAATGCAACAACCTTTGATGGGTGGTTGATGGGTCAGGCCCAGACATGTTTGTGTATTTGTACAATTGGCCTGCCTGAGGTTTGACTGTGTTTGATTTTAATATGCCCAATTCGTTAATTTATGATATCCAATCTTATCAGCCTTAAAACTAGGCCCTGTTTATATTACCACAAATGATTTGAAATTTGTCTTAGCTGTATAATATTCTGAACTCTTCAGGCACATCTGGCAGCCAAATCTTTTCATATTGACAATCCGTTGAACAATTCCACTCTGACTGAAAAAAAGAGGAGGAGGAGCAGCAGCTGCAGGGAGACCAGACAGACAGAGACATATGCTCACAAGAATCTTCATCCTTATTGTACAACATCCTTATTGTGTATGTCCAGGACATGCTTGAGGTGCAGTGCAAAAGAAGATGAGCTTTTTCAAGGAGACTGCACTCGGTGAAAATGGATTTACAGGCTTTGGGTCAGCAGCGAGCCAGATAGAGAATAGTGCCATCTGATTTAAGGTCATCTGCTGATATGTAGCATAAGGTTGGTATACCCAGGGGTAGATTTTATAGTCCCACCTGCTGAGGGAATCATTGTGGGTGGGACGGAAAATCTGTTGGTCCATTTAAAGGTCCATTAGGCAGGAATATCCGGACTCTGGGCGGATGCAACTCGAAAAATCCGCTTCAAGTACCAGCAGCCTAAAATCAAGTCTATACCTCTTCTAGCCATGCTGAAATTTTGATTTATGGGGACAATGCTGTGGCGTAGCTTATGGACCATTTTCATCTTGCCATCAAAAGAGGTTTGGGTACTGAACCTCTCCATTGATGTCCTACCCTGTGCTGCCACATTAGCTGCAATTCTCTTAATTTTTGCCTGTTATTTTTTCCCCTTCTCTTTATGTTCCCCAGCTCTTTATGTTGGCAAAGGTTGCCAAATGGGTTGAAATAAATTCTGTGCCTTTAAGAACACTGAGAATTTTTACCCCAATGCTGTCATCAACCTTTAGGTGTCAAACACCTCAACCTTAATTGCATTTCTTTTAATTTTCCCACTGTATCTTCCAGCACAAGACTAAAGCTACACATGGAGCTGTGAATAATTATGTTAATAAACTAGCCATGGACAATTTTGTTTGATCAACACACTGCACATTTGGGCATCTCTGTTCAAGTTTCTAGCCATTCTGGTTTAAGTTTCACGAGGACAGGAAAACCCCAAGCTAATGAAACGTTGGAAATGCTATTAGCCAAATGCACAAGTTCATACTATTGGTGGCGATTGAATGATTCTGATGTTATTTGATGGGTTTTGCTTGGCTTGCCTTCATAAAAAAGTAATCTTCCTCTGTCTCTTCCACTCTTTTACATGTCAGCTTCTTTCATTCCTTCTCTAATCTTCTGGACAGCTGATGTTCAGCCTTTCATTATTACTGCTGATTGACAGCTTGCTACCAGCAGAAAGATCAGAACTCAGGCAAGCCTGAATTAGAAATCAGAAGGCTGGAAGAGGTAGCAGCCAATATGGAGCAAGATACAGTCAGGAGATAAATCAGAAAGACAGGATGGAATGAAACCACTTGTAAAAAGGATGGGAGAGGCAAGATAGAATGGGGCACAGCTGAGAAAGAGATCAAAAAAACAGAATATAGACAGACAGTCAGGGGAGAAATAAAAGAGAGAACATTTTAATATAGAACCAAGAGACCAATCAGAAAGCATGGACAGACCAAGGTGGGAAATAAAACATTTATTAATTCCATATTTTATTTTTATTTTTGAAATATCTTGAATTGTCACTTTAAAATGCTGTAAGTGACCATGTACTGCAATGCTATATTTTCTAAATTCTGTTAGAATTGCACGCTTATAGACATTCATTTTATACATTGGTAACGTAAATATTCCAGTGTGAGATTGAATTATTTTAGGATAAGCATATGATGCAAATCTATTTGCATTTCAGACTGTAGCACTCAAATGTTTTCACAAGTATTTTACCTTTTCTAATTCAGATGTTTACTTTTTTTCGATACCACAGCTGAAATTTTGCTTTTGTTGTTTGCTGCCTTATACATTTTCTCCTCTTGTTACCAAACTTAGGATTGCTGAGGATTGACAGAATGAAGCAAACAATAAGTGGCTGACAAGTGGTCCCAAGATTCAGGATTATTTGCATTCGGCCAAAAGTGCAAGATTCACCACTCGAACAACCAGATTGTCCTGAGTGCTGTGTCCTTTCGCCTTTTTACTTCATTTATGCCATGGCAATCGCAACTAAGAAGAATATAGAAATTCTTCAATGTTTCTGCGAATTCAGCTCTAATAATCACATCAATAGGAATAATTCTTTAAATTCATAGTGCTGATGTTATAAGCTCACCCTCCTAGCATACAGTTCTGCCCAATGGACATGTAATTCCTGAAACTCTAGCCATGTTACCCATATATTTCTACTCATTGTTGATGGAAAATTATAAAGGATTTCACAATGTACATACCTGGTGGATGAGGCTCCAAGCTGGCGATATATCCATGCTGACACTAAGGAGGAAGGCCTGCCGTTAATGTCATTCTTTCGCCCATCAGGCACCTAAGAGGACAATAGTAGGCCATCCTTCCGACCGAGGACCCTGGGATATGACGTCCCACTTGCCTGAAGCTGCCAGCCTCTTGAACTTGGCAACACCACAGTGAAGGCTATGGCTGCTGCTGGAACAACATCTCCTGGGGTATAAGGATCACAGAGTGACCCAGGAAAAAGGGAGATGTTGTTTTTTGGGCAGTGAGGTTTTGTGGAGTGAGAGTTGTGGGAGGGGTGTCCATAGGAGTCAACAGCAAGGGCAGTGGCACTGCTGTCACAGGCCAAACCCTGCCCCATGTCCATGCACAGATTATAGATTGAGAGACCCTGTCCTCAGTCTGACATGCAACCCATACCATTTAACTGACGAAGGGTCATCCAGACTCAAAGGGTTGGCTCTATTCTCTCTCCACAGATGCTGTCAGACCTGCTGAGATTTTCCAGCATTTTCTGTTTTTGTTCCACACCATTTAATTAGCTGTGCAGGTTGGATGTCATCACTTGGTCCACCTGGAGTTGTGGAAATTGCAGCAGAGGCAGGAAGAGATCCTTAAGTGGCTGCTAATTGGCCATTTAAGGTTCTCAAGTGGGAGAAGGATAGGAAGGTCGAACAAGAGTCTTCCCACCCAGAACTTACTAAAGATGGAGGTGAGAAAGTGTTGGATATCAGTCCAAAGGCCAACCCACCTAAATTCCAGGTCCTCCCCCTCCGACATTGCCTCCTGCGGGGGCAGAAGATTCCATTCAAGATGTGTGCAATCTGCAGCCTGCTTTCGGCAAGGGACATTTATCTGTCTGAGGTATGGAGTGAACCCCTACTTTCTCCTGCAAAGCAATCTTATTGTATAAGTTGTCATCTATGTAAGTCAAAGCACAGCAATAATAAAATGCAATTATATCGCAGCTTAATGTATGCAAATAGAGCCGCATATTTTAAAATGAGGGAAAAGAAGAGATTGAGCAGGCCAGAGTAAAACTTGGAGAAATTAAAATTTCAGGCATTAAAGTGCACAAACTTTTTTAAAATTCAACAGATGAAACAATACGAGGTATCCTGGAGAATTCCATTAAAAGAGCATATTCAAATATAATACAGTTTGATAAACTTGAATCACAAATGCAATCCGCTCCCCGGTGTACTGATCCCAATATCGATGTGGTTGAGAAATCTAACTTGCAATATTGCTTTTGAGGTAATTATTCAGTGATGTGATTACTCGGTGCGGTCCATAGTTTTATTAAGATTTTTCCACACGTTAGCTAAAAAAGATTTCTTTGAGAAATATAACATGAGTATATCAAATAAAGTCATTAAACTTTTCACTAAAAAATCCAAACGCATTCATTTTTAATCTAAAGAATTACTTTATTTATTCCCTATTAGTCAATTTAATTGCCCTATTCACATGATGCCTTTTCCCCAGAACTAACTCAATGAGCTGAATTTCAACTTTCAATTCCACTCGCAACTAGGGAGGCTGGCAACGCATTGAGAATCCAAGAGTTTTTGCAGCACATTTGTAAGTGACTTTTGAACCCAACCATTACATTTGCAGCAGATCTCTGAGTTTCCAGCTAATTAGACTGGTTGGGTGCAATGACAGTTGCATCAGTCTCCTTCAGCTCCATGATTTAAAGGGACCTGGAGAGAATCAGAGTTGCAGAAAGAGTCAAAACCTGCAGAAATGGAAGCTCAACATGGCAAAGCAGTTCCATGCTTCTCAAGTGCATATTGCTGGTTGTAAAGCCCATGTAGAGTTTCTCTTCCCCACAGTCACAGGGAGAAGGCAGCCTCAGACAACAAGTAGGCATGGTTGGTGGTGGCTGAAGAGGTCAGTCTCCTGAGGAGTGTGGTGCCTTGCTCTTGGATACTGTACCATGAGAAGTTCAATGACATGATCAAGGCAGGAAAGGTGAGTGGCATGGCGCATTCAAATACAAACCCCTTAACCAGGCAACATGGTGGCACAATTGATTGCACTGCTGCCTCACAGTGCCGGGTACCCGGATTTGATTCCAGCCTTGGGTCACTGTCTGTGTGGGGTTTGCATGTTCTCCCTGTGACTGCATGGGTTTCCTCCGGGTGCTCCGGTTTCCTCCCACAGTCCAAAGACATGTAGGTTAGGTAAATTGGCCATGCTAAAGTGTCCTTTAGTGTCCAAAGATGTGTGGATTGGGGGATTAGCAGGGCAATGTGGGGTTATGGGAGTAGGGCAGGGGGTGGGCCTCTCCATCGGAGAGTCGGTGCAGATTCGAAGGGCCGAATGGGCTCCTTCTGCATTGCAAGGATTCTATGATGAACTTTGCCTTTTCAAGCCGCCTTCTACACATCATTCCTAAGACCAACACAATTTGCAGCAACACCCATTCCTCTCTTTCAAGGCATCTCCTCACATTTCATCTGTGACCCTCCACAAATGTTGTCCATGTATCTTCTCAAAAAGTTTCACTTCTCACACTCACAGGTCTTTTCTAACTTTCCTTGCAGGAAACCAGAGCACAGAACATTGGGGAAAGGCAGTGAACGAAAGTGGCTCTCTTGTCATTGTTACCACGAGGAAGTACTGGAGATAAGCCTAACTGTTGCCGATGGAGAGATGCTGGTTTTCCAACTACTGGGTGACAGAATTAACCATCAAAGCGCCACATGGCACATTACACTCACTTATGATATAATGCATTTAATCTCCTATAGGTCCATCAAGTGTCCCTCAGCGGGCGCTACAATAGGAGAACATTGACTTCTCAGAGAGCCCTGAAGAAATATCATGATTGACTCCAGTGACTGGTTCTACATAAGAAATAGGAGCAGGAGTAGGCCATCAAGCCCCTCGAGCCTGCTCCGCCATTCAATAAGATCATGGCTGATCTGATAGTGGGTTCAGTTCCACTTACCCGCCCGCTCCCCATAACCCTTAATTCCCTTAATGGTTAAAAATCTATCTATCTGTGACCTTAAACACATTTAACGAGGTAGCCTCGACTGCTTCATTGGGCAGAGAATTCCAAAGATTCACTACCCTCTGGGAAAAGAAGTTCCTCCTCAACTCTGTTCTAAATTGACTCCCCCGTATTTTGAGGCTATGCCCCCTAGTTCTTGTTTCCATTGTAAGTGGAAATAACCTCGCTGCTTCTACCCTGTCTAGCCCCTTCATTATTTAAAATGTCTCTATAAGATCTCCCCTCAACCTTCTAAACTCCAATGAGTACAGGCCCAGTCTACTCAATCTCTCCTCATAAGCTAACCCCCTCATCTCTGGAATCAACCTGGTGAACCTTCTCTGAAGCCCCTCCATAGCTAATATATCCTTTCTTAAATAAGGGGACCAAAATTGTACATAGTACTCTAGGTGTGGCCTCACCAGTACCCTGTACAGTTGCAGCATGACCTCCCTGCTTTTATACTCTATCCCTCTCACGATAAAGGCCAACATCCCATTTGCCTTCTTGATTACCTGCTGCACCTGCAAACTGAGTTTTTGTGATTCATGCACAAGGACCCCCAGGTCCCTCTGCACAGTAGCATGTTGTAATTTTTCACCATTGAAATAATAGTCCATTTTACTATTATTCCTTCCAAAGTGGATAACCTCACACTTACCAACGTTATACTCCATCTGCCAGATCCTTACCTACTCACTTAGCCTATCCAAATCTCTCTGCAGACTCTCTGTGTCCTCCAGGCAATTTGCTTTCCCACTCATCTTTGTGTCATCCGCAAACTTTGTTACCCTACACTCGGTCCCCTCCTCCAGATCGTCTATGTATATGGTAAATAGTTGAGACCCCAGCACCGATCCCTGCGGCACGCCACTAGTCACTGATTGCCAATCAGAAAAGCACCCATTTATTCCGACTCTCTGCTTTCTGTTTGACAGCCAATCCTCAATCCACGCTAACACTTTACCCCCAACTCCGTGGACCTTTACCTTATGCAGCAACCTTTTGTGAAGCACCTTATCGAATGCTGGAATTCTGGAAATCTAAATACATCACATCCACCGGTTCCCCTCTGTCAACCGCACTCGTTATATCCTCAAAAAATTCCAGTAAATTAGTCAAACATGACTTTCCCTTCATGAATCCATGCTGCGTCTGCTTGATTGAACCATTCTTTTCCAGGTGTCCTGCTATTTCTTCCTTAATGATAGATTCCAGCATTTTCCCAACTACGGATGTTAAGCTAACCAGCCTGTAGTTACCTGCCTTTTGTCTACCTCCTTTTTTAAACAGTGGCGTTACATTAGCTGTTTTCCAATCAGCTGGCACCTCCCCAGAGTCCAGTGAATTGTGATAAATTACAACTAATGCATTTGCTATTTCTTCTGCCGTTTCTTTTAGTATCCTGGAATGCATTCCATCCGGACCAGGGGACTTGTCTACCTTTGGTCCCATTAGCCTACCCAGCACTACCTCTTTAGTAATAGTGATCGTTTTAAGGTCCTCACCCCCTACAGTCCCATGACCGTCAATTATTGGTAAGCTATTTGTGTCTTCCACTGTGAAGACCGACACAAGAAACTTGTTTCAGGCCTCGGCCATTTCCTCGTTTCCTGTTATTAAATCCCCCTTCTCATCTAGCAGTTCAGATATACTGACCTGAGTGGAGCTGCCAGATAACTGAATGATTTGGTGAATCATACACCACAAGTGAACAGGAGCAAGTGGTGGGGACTGCCCTACATTGGAGAGTTCCTGAGGGAGGGTGCACATGCTGGCACCTATTGCATTGGCTGCGTCTGGCCCTGCACAGATACAGAGAGCCAGTCTGTGGCAGGGTCTTCGGACCTCCCCATCCAAAGCACATCAGCTAGTAGCAGCTGAGTAGTGAAAGCAAGAAATTATATACAGCCTGCTGAGGTCACTTGGGTAGCACCATGAAGGAGCAGTAGAAAAAGGAAGAAAAATGACTTGTATTTGCACAAAGGTACAATATTTACTTGGGTGTTTAATATGGTGTTGCATTCCACTTTGCTAACTCGTTAATACACCAGGAACTTTATTTCATTTTCAGTATTGTCCATTTTCATCTACCGTCTGCCGAGTGCTCTCTGCCATTTTTAAAAATTTCTTTCATAAAATTTGGGCATTGCTGGCTCGGCCAGCATTTATTGCCCATTCCTAATTGTTCTTGAGAAAGTGATGGTGAATTGCCTTCTTGAATTTCTGCAGTCCATGTGTTGTAGGTACACACATAGTGCTGTTAGGGAGGGAGTTCCATGATTTTGATCCTGTTGAAGTGTAGGAATGGTAATATATTTCCAAGTCAGGATGATGTGTGACTTGGAGGAGAAACTGTATGTGGTGGTGCTCCCATGCATCTTCTGGCCTTGTCTTTCTAGGTAGTAGAGCTCACAGGTTTGGGAGGTGCTATTGAAGGAACCTTGGTGAATTGCTGCATCATCTCGATGGTTCAAGCTGCTGTTGAAGGTGGTGGAGGGACTGCCAATCAAGCGGATTGCTTTGTCCTGAATGATGTTGAGCTTCTTGACCGTTGTTGGAGCTGCATTTATCCAGGCAAGTGGAGAGTATTCTATTACACTTCTGACTTGTGCCTTGAAGATGATGGACAAACTATGGGGGGGATGGCAGGAGGTGAGTTACTCACCACAGGATTCCTAACCTTTGACCAGCTCTTGTCGCTACAGTATTTTTGTGGTTAGTCCAGTTCAGTTTCTGGTCAATGGTAATCCCCAGGATGTTGATAGTGGGGGATTCAGCCATGATAATAAAGGATGATGGTTAGATCCTCTCTTGTTGGAGATGATCATTGCCTCACACTTGTGTGGCGTGAATGGTACTTGCCACTTTTCAGCCCAACTCTGAATATTGTCCACGTCTTGATGCGGATGGACATTGACTGATTCAGTGTCTGAGGAGTCATGAATGCTGCTGAACATTGTGCAGTCATCAGCAAACATCCCAGCTTCTGACTTTTTGATGGAGGGAAGTTAATAGTTGAAGCAGCTGAAAATTGGGCCGAGGGAACTACCCTGAGGAACTCCTACTGTGCTGTTCCAGGACTGGGAGTGTTGGCCTCCGAAAACCGTACCTTTTTTTGTGCCAGGTGTGACTCCTGCACCATGTTGTATCTCTCCTCAGTGGAACTCTGAAGGTGTTGTGCGGATGTCATAAGCTATCTGAAGCTATCTGAAGGTGCTGCGCGGATGTCATGAGCTATCTCTTCAGTATCGTCCAGCAGCCAACTTTGTAAGCATCGCGGTCCTTCAAAGGTGTGGCACCTGGGAGTGACTCAGGTAGTGGGAATCATTAAAACTCACAGGGTAGCTGGCACAAACATGCATGATGATAACTGAAGACCCTAACACTTCCCTGTTCATTAAGATCAGGGGCTGCTGCCAAAGAGCTCTTAAAGTCACATATGTGCAATTGATGCCATCCTGCACTCTTGGGAAGCTGGGGATACGGTATCTGTAGCAGCCTGGCTAGCTTTACCCATTGTGAACTTTATATAATGATGAGCCATTACTATTCATGCCTTGAGGACTGAGAGATGCTGCATAGGTCCCCAGTGGATCTATGGAATTAGCTGCTTGCAAAGAATTGAGTGCGGCAGTGACTTTCTGGGGCACTGGCAGGGGTTGGCCTTCTTGTCAATGTGGTGTCAGATCCTCACAGAGAATGTGGCAGATATGAGCAAACATGGGGGCGATTCTCCCACAAGTGCTGAATTGACGGGAAAACTGTTCTAAATCCCGACTGTTCTGTCAGTTCAGCTTCTCACCTGAATCTCTGCACTCTGTGCACTGAAGAGGTCCCGGTCGTGAATATCATTAAAAACCCGGGGGCAGTGGGGCGGGGGGGTGCGGGGGGGGGGGCAGTGGGGCGGGGGGGTGCGGGGGGGGGCAGTGGGGGGGGGGGGCCTGGTGGCAGGTGCGGAACCTGTTTGCGCCAGAGTTTAACAGTTCTGGAGATCTGCGCATGCGCAGTGGCCCCAAACTGTCAACTTCCATTTGCTGGCCAGCTCAATCGCTGGCCAGCCTGGGACCCCCACAGTGCTGCCCCTCCAGCCTACCAACCCCTGCCCCCCCATGGCCCAATCACGGCTCCCACAGCAATTCCTGGGCCAGCCTTGACCCCCCCGCACCCCCCCCCCCCGTCCTGGAGCGCCCCGATATCCAGGCCCCACCCCCCAGTAGTGGCGATTCCCCCTCACCCGGCAGACCCCCCCGCCACCGCTGACCCACCCCCGGGTCAGAACCACCTGGAGGCAGGCCCCCCCCACCCACCCCGGCAGACTACCCCTCCCCCCCCAGCCCGCCCCAATCGCTGCCCTTTCTCCATCCCAGACCGATCCCAATGCAGAGTGACAGCGGGACACCGACTGCCCCTAGACCCTGCCCACAATAGGCCCCACTTCCTTGGCACTGCCTGATGCCCGATGGGCAGTGCCAAGGTGCCCCCTGAGTACTTTGCCCTTGGGCAGTGCCAGTGGGCACAGGCTGGCACTGCCAGGGGAGCTGCTCTAAACCCCATCAGAATGAAGTACTCCTGGCGGGGTGGGAGATTCGATCGGGACTTGAAAGGTCCCGATAATTACCTGATCTGCATATTAAAAACAGATTTAAATGACTTCCCTGCCTTCCTGCCGGTTTCCAGAGTGGTCTGACCGGCGAATGTACATCCGCTCTGGGAGATGCGCATGTGTTCCCGGCGCATGCGCAAATCCTTGTTCAAGGCCACAGCCGCACGTCTCCCACTGCGACCTGACAGAAACGTTGCGGGTCGCAATGGGAGAATCGCGGCCCATATTTCATTAAAAACATAAATGTCTATGGTACTGTCTCTCACTCATTTCTAAATAGGAGAGGCATATTTGATACAAACTTGGCCTTGCCAGTGGCCTATGTGGGATGGGTGTGACCTTGTCAACCTCCAAGCCTTTCTGGGGCTTCTCTGGACCACGCACCTCAGGCCAGGGCTCTTTTCTAAGCTGTGGTAGATAGTGCTGGGCCCTTCTTCTCTTCCTCAATCTGAGCGCTGCCATCAACAAGGCAGCGCTGAACGCAGCCTCCATTCTGCACCTCCTTCTGCCTGAGGACAGGTAGATCCAAGGGATGAATGTATCTCATCCACAGTTACCCACTTCAAGCCAGAAAACCACTATCATGTCCTTGGGCTGCACTTGCACTACCTACCCTTGCTTGTTCTACCCTCTTAGCTACCCTCACAGATCTGAGGTGCCTAAGAACCCACCACAACTACCTGACGACTCAATCCCATATAGGATGGAAGAGGGTTTGAGCACAGCCGTGCAATTTTGAGACTTACTCATTTGGATTTCAATTTACCCCTGCCTTTCACTTTTGGAATGATTGGAAGCTTGGTGCTCTGTGACTCATGTCAAATGGACAATGCAGTTTGCAGGGCTTGATGGAGATTCTTGCATATACCCAAAGCCAGAGCTGTGCTCCCTTAATGCCTGGCTGCCTTTTCCCTTCCCACATTCCACAGTGCACAATAAGACCACTTCTAATGTGACCTCAATGCCTAATGTAGTCTCATGCAAAAACACACCATGAGTTATTGGTTCCAACTCTGACTTTTCAAAAACATTTCATGAGTTTCTCAGTTGAGATTTCATCTCCATGTGGAAATTTCAATAAATATGAGGATTCCCCTGAAAGGGCCTGGAGTCGAACTGTGTACTCATTCCACAGTGCTTCAGACTTCTCCCGTTGCAATTTTTATTGCAAGATTAATTTTAAACTGCGCCATTGATTTGGGGTCACAACATTGTGATGCTGCATTTCTAATTCCAGGCCAGCTTCAACTTTCCCCACTGATATTGTTCACATCCATCCAATCATCCTGGAACCAGAGGATGTGCAGGTAAACCTCCCTCTGGTCATTCTCCAGTCTCACCCAGTAACCATGGAGCACATAGTGATCATTGTGGACATTTCTGTCCTTCCCCCTGAACCCGTCAGTACCGATGTCCCCATTCCCAATGTGGACCTCACCTCTCCACACCTCCTCTCCCTGGAGCAGGACCACAATGTGACTGCCATGCGTAGCCCCATAGTATGGCTCATAGACCCCAGAACTAACTTTAATCTTCCACCTTGACAAGGTGGTCCACAGAGCCTCAAGACTGCCTTTAATCTCTCAAACAACAATTAGGCCTCAGTCCCAGAACTATGACTGTTTGACACTCATTCCCCTACCCCTTCCATGTCACACACCAACTCCACCACCCCCAGTCATCATTCTGCTTGCCATGTTCCCTCCCCACTCTCCCATTTTTCTTCACCCTCACATTTCTGACTTTCCCTCCACCCACCACCACCCCCATGCTGGTCTCTGCTGCCTGAGTATATCCCTGCCTATGACCATAAGACCATAAGACCATAAGACATAGGAGCGGAAGTAAGGCCATTCGGCCCATCGAGTCCACTCCACCATTCAATCATGGTTGATTTCAACTCCATTTACCCGCTCTCTCCCCACAACACACAGTGTGGACAGCCCTGCCTGTGACCCACAGCACCCAATGTGAACAGCCCTGCCTGTGACCCACAGCACCCAGTGTGAACAGCCCTGCCTGTGACCCACTGCACCCAGTGTGACAACTCTGCCAGAAGCATAAAAGAACAAGCCTGCTTCCACACCCAACCAGTCTCACCTGGAAGAGCAGTTTTGGGAGCAGTGATGAATCAGAATCATGCTGTTGCAGGTTGGATTTCACTGTAGCTTGAAGTCACGAGTGAAGTGTAGGCGGGCAGGTGCACAGCACGGATATCCAGCCATGAATAAAACTGGTCTAATTTCCTGCTGAAATGAGAGATTGTGATTTGGAGAAAGAACGTGATTCCGCAAGATGCCAGAAATCCGACTTTTAGCCTCACTTTGAATGTTCCACTCTCCGATGTCACATCTCCTACCATTGGCGGGACTGGAAAATTCTGTCCTAAATCTTTTTGGAGCGCATTTGGCTGAAGAGGAACATTCGAGAGGATGGGGAAGTTTGCATTAATTAGTTCCAACAAGACAAACAATGCCATCCAGGACAAAGCAGCCCATTTGATTGGCACCCCATCTACTTCCTTCAACATCATTCCCTCCACCACTGATGCACAATGTACAGCATCTACAAGATGCATTGCAGGATCTCACCAAGGTTCCTTTGACAACATCTGCCAAGCCCATAGCATCTACCATCTGGAAGGACAAGGGCAAACTGCATAACGATACTGGTCATTTATTGGAGGTATCTGCTGCAGTGCAATTGGTAAATGTTGACGACAAGAACTTTCCGGATCTGGAAAAGATACAGATGCTTGGGAACACCACCACCTGGAAATTCCCCTCCAAGTTACACACCAACCTGACTTGTAAATATATCGCCATTCCTTCACTGTGACCAGGTCAAAATCCTGCAACTCCCTCCCTTCCAGCACCATAAGTGTACCTACTCCACATGGATTGCAGTGATTCAGGAAAGCATCTCACCATCATCTTCTCCAAGGCAAGTTGGGATGAGCAATAAATGCTGGCCTAGCTATTGAAGCCCATATCCCATGAACAAATAAATAAAATTAGCAGAGGCCAGGCAGGAAGCTGCCATCCATGCAAAATTTATTCATAGATCTGGCTAATCCAGTGCAGTAATCCAAGAAATCAAAAGATCATATCAGATATACCAAGGTGGGGAATAATGGGCGGGACTTTACAGCCTTGCTTGTCCCAAAACCATAAAATCCCACCCGAGGTCAATGGATCTCCCCATGCTCCGCCTCCCTCCTGCTCTGATTCCCGTGGCGGGCAGGGCGGTAAAATTCCGGCCTTTATGTTAATCTTATGTTGATGTCAGTTCTTTGGAAGATTCCGACAGTCAAACAAGAAAGACTTCGAGGGGTGAGGTGCTGAATTCGTGTGAAAACTGGTGTAAATCCCAGTTGTTTTTTCAGTGCAACTTCAGACAAGAATCTCCCACACTCTGTGCAGTGCAGAGGTCACAATCATGAATATCATTAAAAGCTCAGGGGTGGGGCCTAATCACTCCAGAATCTGACAGTTCAGTGACCCCGAACTGTCAGCCTGAACTTTGCTGGCCAACTCGATCGCTGCCCAGCCCAGGACCCCTGCAGTGCTGCCCCTCCAACCCTCCTATGGCCTGATCGCGGCCCCCCATCCATTTGCAGGCCAGCCCTGACCTCCCCCCGCCGTCCTGGAGTGCCCCCCCCAGGCTACCCCGGTCGCTGGCTTCCCTCCAGCCCCAAACGATCTCAATGGCAGAATGGCAGCGGGACCCCGCACACCCACCCCGACTGCCCCTAAGCCCCACCCCTAAGCCCCACCCCTAGGCCTAGCTCCATAGGCCCTGCCACCTTGACACTGCCCGATGCCTGGTGGGCATGGGCACTTTGCCCTTTGGGCAGTGCCAGGAGCACAGGCTGGCACTGTCAGGGTGCCGATGCCCAGGGGCTGTGCCGGATTTAGGCATAAGCTAAACAAGCTACAGCTTAGGGCCTCACAATCCACTGGGGCCTCACAAAATTTCAGAAGGTTTACAATGAAGGGAACATTTAAGAGCGGATACCAGAAAAGGAAAAGAAAGCACCAGCTTGAAGAGCAACTCAAAAAATTACCAAAATTACCAAAATCTATGAGAGAGATCAAGCCAGCCAAATGATAAATATGTAATCAGTAAATGCATTCATTTGAAAATAATTTGTATTTTTCACTTTGAATACCTTGCTATTAAATAATTAAAAGGCATAATTATGTTTTCAATTTTTTTGTGGCGACCCAAGGTCCTGTTTTGGTTCGCACCTTTGTGAGACCTTTTGGTGTAACTTTTTAACAAGGGGCCTCCAAGCTTTATATAGCTTAGGGCCTCACCAAGTTTAAATCCGGCACTGCCTAGGGGCATCACCTCCCTGCCGCCTGACCCCTAGGGGACCCCGATTGCCCCCTTTCACTCCAGCGGGGTCTCCCACTAATTCCCCGAAAGTGGGGAGCTAGTCTAAACCCTGCTGGAGTGAAATTGTACTGGTGGGGTGGGAGGTGCTTTTGGGCCTGGAAATATCAGTCCCGGGCCCAATAATCACATTTAAATTACATTCAAATAAGATTAAAATAACTTACCTTCTGTTCCCGCTAGTTTCCAGTGTAGTCCTGACTGCGTCATATATCTGTTGCTGGGAGATGGGCGCGTGTCGGGAACACATGCACGAATCACGCGAATTGGCCCACACGCGATTCTCCCGGCCCGACGCGCTACAAAACCAGCGTGTCACCATGGGAGAATTGCTCCCTTCATTCCACATTCTTTGTCTTTTTTCCACACATCCTGAAATACTGCTGCACTTGACAACTATTCCTGTCAAATGCAGTGCCATGACTCATGTTCCTATCACCACACATGATATCGGCAGCAGGCTGATCAAAGGATGAAAATTATTTTGCCAATGGCCATTATTTATCCATTCTACTATTATTTCAGGGTCAAGATCACCTAAAACAAGAGGCAGAAAACTCATAATGGAGAATGAACACTGCATCCACTCATTCCTTCCAATGCCCATGAAATCCAGGCGATAGACAATACGGAGTGAAGAGAAGATGGAGAAGCTTGAGACCTGATTCAATCCGAGCATTTATACCAACTTTTCTGTATTAGATATTCCACTCACTGTCTCACTCTGTAAAACCAAATCTAAATGTGAAAAGG
The DNA here is from genome assembly GCF_964213995.1 of Mustelus asterias. Taxonomy (NCBI): domain Eukaryota; kingdom Metazoa; phylum Chordata; class Chondrichthyes; order Carcharhiniformes; family Triakidae; genus Mustelus; species Mustelus asterias. The sequence continues at coordinate 43,760,433 of NC_135803.1, forward strand.
TTAATTTGGCTCTGTTAGTTAGTGAAAATTGCGGGTTCAAATTCCAGTCCAGCAGTTGATCATATAATCAAGACTGGCTTTAGTGCAGTACTGACAGAGAGCTGTCTTGTTGGAGGTACTAACATTCAAATAAGACCATAAACTATGTCAGATGCCCATTCTGGATGTAAAACCGGCCTACATACGTTTCTCAATGTGGAACCTCCTGCTACTCTGAGGAACAATTACCCTTCAACTAACACCATATATAGTATGATTATAGTGCTAGAGAAAGCCACTCAGTCCATTATGCCTGTGCCTACGCTTTGGTGGAGCTACCCAAATAGTCCCGTTGCCCTGTTCTTTCTCCATGAGTTCAGAAATTTATTCACCTTCAAGTACAGTCCAACATGGTTTCCTTCAAATGATATTAGTTTGGAAGCCCAAGCGGTCCACGCAGGCGGAAGCAGGTGGCACAGTCTACCCCTGAGAAATCAAAAGAAATTTGTGTAGCACCACTCAAAGGAGTGCAATGTAAACAAAATTTCCCCTTGTAGGTTCCTAATCCTGTTCTTCTTTGAGCCAATGTGTACAATAGAATTTTAGGGCCACACTGATCTTGTGGGCTTCTAACATTCAATGACCATCAATTCAACCAGAGCTTATATCTTCTGCCATCATTGCAGACAGGTCAGTCAAGGCTTCTCTTGATAGATGCGGTATTTGTTGACGCTGCTGCTTCAACATCCTTTGTCTGTATACCCTGGCCAAAGGGTATCTTTGTCACATGCTGATGACTGCTTGCAGTCTCCTCTGCAGCCTTCTGCTGCTTCCTCACCCTGAGACTGCCTTCGCAGGTGGCCAGGAGATTGCTGCTGTACCTGTCCATATGTCCAGGCTGCCCGGTGCGGCAAAACAAACAGCTGAAGCCCAGTTGCTGCCATTTAAAAGCTGCTGAGGCTTCAGCCGCCACCTGTTTATCAGGAAATTTGGAGGAGCCTGTATAATCAACCATTGTTGATAATACATGGCACGGTGGCACAGTGGTTAGCACTGCTGCCTCACAGCGCCAAGGACCCGGGTGCGATTCCTGGTTGGGATCACTGTGTGGAGTCTGCATGTTCTCCCAATGTCTGTGTGTGTTTTCTCCGGGTGCTCCAGTTTCCTCCCACAGTCCATAGGATGTGCTGGTTAGGTGCATTGGCCATGCTACATTCTCCCTCAGTGTACCCGAACAGATGCTGGAGTGTGGCAACGGGGGATTTTCACAGTAACTTCATTGCAGTGTTAATGTAAGCCTACTTGTGACAATAAGTAAATAAACTTTTAAACTCCATTGACTCCTCAAATTCATGAATTAACCCTTAATTGCTTGTTCTGAAATCACACATGGTGTCTATGTGTGGCTTGCCAAATTGTGCCTCAGTGTGATGAAATGGTAAAATCCCAGTCGATGTTTCAGGTCTGTGGCCTTCCATCAGAATAGGGAAAAGTTAGAAATTTAGTAGTTTTGAGTAAGACAAAGGAGGAAGGTGGGAAGAAGAACAAAGTTATGGTCTGTGATAAGGTGAAGCGTAAAAGAGAGTCAATGGTGCAAGGGCAAAGGAATGATAATGGAGCAAGCAACAAAACAAAAAAATGTGCATCGGTGAGGTATGAATGGCAGGTAAAGCAACTGGCCAGACACAAAGTAACGGACTGAGAGAGAAAAAAGAGTAAATATACAAAGCCAGCAACGAAACACAAACAAAATGGGGAAGAGATTATGGTCTGAAATTATTGAATACAATGGCCAGAATTTTCCGGCCCTTCACGCCCTGCCACTGCTGCAAGTCAGGATGAAGAATTTGGCGCTCAACCAGATAACCGTTCACTGCAACGGGACCAGAGAATCCCGCTGCATGAATGGCAAGAAAATTCCATGATGTGGAGATGCCGGCGTTGGACTGGGGTAAACACAGTAAGAAGTTTAACAACACCAGGTTAAAGTCCAACAGGTTTATTTGGTAGCAAAAGCCACAAGCTTTCGGAGCCTTAAGCTCCTTCTTCAGGTGAGTGGGAATTCTGTTCACAAACAGGGCATATAAAGACACAAACTCAATTTACAGAATAATGGTTGGAATGCGAATATTTACAGCTAATCAAGTCTAAAGGTACAATGTGAATGGAGAGAGCATTAAGACAGGTTAAAGAGATATGTATTGTCTCCAGACAGGACAGCCAGTGAGACTCTGCAAGTCCAGGCAAGCTGTGGGGATTACAGATAGTGTGACATGAACCCAATATCCCGGTGTGCGGAACTTGGCTATCAGTTTCTACTCAGCGACTCTGCGCCGTCGTGTGTCGTGAAGGCCGCCTTGGAGAACGCTTACCCGAATATCAGAGGCCGAATGCCTGTGACCGCTGAAGTGTTCCCCAACAGGAAGAGAACAGTCTTGCCTGGTGATTGTCGAGCGGTGTTCATTCATCCGTTGTCGCAGCGCCTGCAAGGCGGCCTTCATGACACACGACGACGCAGAGTCGCTGAGCAGAAACTGATAGCCAAGTTCCGTACACATGAGGACGGCCTCAACCGGGATCTTGGGTTCATGTCACACTATCTGTAATCCCCACAGCTTGCCTGGACTTGCAGAGTCTCACTGGCTGTCCTGTCTGGAGACAATACACATCTCTTTAACCTGTCTTAATGCTCTCTCCACTCACATTGTTTGTACCTTTAAGACTTGATTAACTGTAAGTGTTCGCATTCCAACCATTATTCTGTAAATTGAGTTTGTGTCTTTATATGCCCTTTTTGTGAACAGAATTCCCACTCACCTGAAGAAGGAGCTTAAGGCTCCGAAAGCTTGTGGCTTTTGCTACCAAGAAAATTCCAGCCAATGTTGAGTCCAGTGGAATGTAAAGTTCCCAGTTGAAAAATGGGATGCTGTTCCTCAAGCTTGCAATCAGCTTTGTTGGAACGTTTTTCTTTTTATTCATTCGTGGGACATGCTGGCTGGCCAGCATTTATTGCCCATCCTAGTTGCCCGAGGGCAGTTGAGAGTCAACCACATTGCTATGGCTCTGGAGTCACAATGTTTGTGAATAGAACTCCCACTCACCTGATGAAGGAGCAGCGCTCCAAAAGCTAATGGCTTTTGCTACCAAATAAACCTGTTGGACTTTAACCTGGTGTTGTGAGACTCCTTACTCTGGAGTCACATGCAGGCCAGACCAGGTAAGGATGGCAGATTTCCTTCCCTAAAGGACATTAGTGAACCAAATGGGTTTTTCCGACAATCGACAATGGTTTTATGATTCTTTATTCCAGATTGTTTTAATTAAATTCAAATTCCACCATCTGCCATGGCGGGATATGAACCCAGGTCTCCAGAACATTAGCTGAGTCCCTGGATTAATAGTCTAGTTATAATACCACTGGGCCACTGCCTTCCTAAATTGCAAGAGGCTGAGGACAGAAAGGTCAGAGTGGGAACAAGGTGCAGAAATAAAATTCCAGGTGACTGGAAGTTCGGGGTCATGAATGGAGGTGTTTTGCAAAATGCCCGTTCAGTCTGCATTCAGTGTCTCCAGTGTAGAGAAGACCACATTGCGAGCAGCAAATATAGTCGACTGAATTGAAAGTACAAGTAAATCACAGTTTCATCTGCTGGGTTTGCATGGAAGGGGTAGTACTGGAAGAGGAACTGCTGGAAGAGGTACTACTGGAAAGGGTACTACTGGAAGGGGTACTACTGGAAGAGGTACTGCTGGAAGAGGTACTGCTGGAAGGGGTACTGCTGGAAGAGGTACTGCTGGAAGGGGTACTGCTGGAAGGGGTACTGCTGGAAGAGGTACTGCTGGAAGGGGTACTGCTGGAAGAGGTACTACTGGAAGGGGTACTGCTGGAAGAGGTACTGCTGGAAGGGGTACTGCTGGAAGGGGTACTGCTGGAAGAGGTACTGCTGGAAGGGGTACTGCTGGAAGAGGTACTACTGGAAGGGGTACTGCTGGAAGAGGTACTACTTTGGAGAGAGTACAGAGGAGGTTTACCAGGATGTTGCCTGGTATGGAGGGGCTTGGTTATGAGGAGAGATTGGGGAAACTGGGGTTGTTCTCCTTGGAAAGACGGAGGATGAGGGGAGACTTAATAGAGGTGTATAAAATTATGAAAGGCATAGATAGGGTGAACGGTGGGAAGCTTTTCCCCGGGTCGGTGGTGACGTTCACGAGGGGTCATAGGTTCAAGGTGAAGGGGGGGAGGTTTAACACAGATATCAGAAGGACATATTTTACACAGAGGGTCGTGGGGGCCTGGAATGTGTTGCCGGGCAAGGTGGTGGAGGCGGACACACTGGGAACGTTTAAGACTTATCTAGACAGCTATATGAACGGAGTGGGAATGGAGGGATACAAAAGAGTGGTCTAGTTTGGACCAGGGAGCGGCGCGGGCTAATTGTTCTTTGTTTCTCGTTTCAAGGCTTCATTCTATGATCATCTTGCTGGTGCCAGTACAGAGCGAGACTGCGGATAGTTGGGAACCTGTCTCGGGGGCAGGGAATTCAGATGGTGTTCGTAAAGCAGAAGTGGAAATGAATAGGGTTGGGAAGCATTTTCTGATCAGGGCCAGTGTGATCTCCTGGACTCGTTTCGATCGCCACAGGGGGTCGGAGAGGAATTTCCCAGATTTTTTTTTTCCCCATATTGGCCCTGGGGTTTTCACTCTGGGTTTTCGCCTCTCCCTGGAGATCACATGGTCTGGAATGGAGGGGTGGGGGTGAGTTAATAGGTTGTGATGAACAAAGCATCGTAGCTGTGAGGGACAGCTCGGTGGATAGAATATTGGTATGTAGAAAGGCTGGAAAATTGGGCGGGGATCCTGGATTCAGGATTCAATCCTGGACCGGGGAGCGGCGCGGGCTTGGAGGGCAGAAGGGCCTGTTCCTGTGCTGTATTGTTCTTTGTTCTTTGTACTGGAAGGGATACCGCTGGAAGAGGTACTGCTGGAAGGGGTACTGCTGGAAGGGGTACTGCTGGAAGAGATACTGCTGGAAGGGATACTGCTGGAAGGGGTACTGCTGGAAGGGGTACTGCTGGAAGGGGTACTGCTGGAAGAGGTACTGCTGGAAGGGGTACTGCTGGAAGGGGTACTGCTGGAAGAGGTACTGCTGGAAGAGGTGCTGCTGGAAGGGGTGTTGGTTTTGGAGGTGATTGAAGAGTGGACCAAAGTGCCACAGAGGGAACCATCCTTTCAGAATGGTGAGAGAGAAGGGAAGGGAAAGATGTGTTTGGTGGTGGGATCATGCTGGAGGGGTGGAAATGGGGGATGATCCATTGAATGTGAAGGCTGGTGGGGTGTAATATAGGTACACACAATGGCCAAATTATGTAAAATGTAGTCCAACAAACATCAATGAGATGAACGACTAGATACGTGAATTGTACAAAAGAGTTGGAACATTCTTTCTAGGAACATGAACATCACTAGCAAGGTCAGCATTTGCTGCTCATCCCCAACTGTCCCTGAGAAGGTGGTGGTGAGTAGGGTAGCAATTAGATAGGGTGGCATCTGGTTAGGGGGGTAGGTAGGGTGGCAGCTGAGTGGGTGGGTGGGTGGGTGGGGAAGTTGCAAGATCAGCAGGGGGTTATCAGGGGGTCGAGGAGTTGGGGGAGTGGAAATCAGTGTAAGTGATATTTGGGGGTCAGTTGTACAGTTACCCAGCAGTTAGACTAGGATTTTTCTGTCTCATGTTTCCTGGGTAACTCTCCAGGTAAGTAAGCCAGAACTGTCTGAGGCCTCTGACTCTAACAAGAATTGGGGACATTTTTTGGGAGGCTCCTTGAGAGTGCCCATTGGAAGTGCAAACTTCCTAGGAAATTCCCAAGGAATCAATGTATTGAAACTTCTGCAGAGTTCTGATGTGCATCTTGGCCATACACCTGGCCTCCGATGATCCGGAGGCCGGAAGATCTTGGGCCTTTGAAGAAATTGAGATATAGCTCCAAGCCAGAATGGTGTGTGGCTCGATGGGGAGCCTGCAGCTTGTAGCTTTCCTAGGCATCTACTACCCGAGTCCTTCTAGTTGGTACAAGTCATGGGTTTGGAAGGTGCTGTGCAAGAAGCCTTGGCAAGTTGCTACAGTGCATTTTTTAAATGGTACACAACCATCACCCATGTCCTTACTGACTTACATTAGCTGAAGATCTCAAAATCTTTGTGTTACATTTAAATCTCTCCATGTCTGCACAACACCCCATCATTGTCGTCTGCTCCAATTCTACTTGCCCTTCCTCTGAACTTTCTATTCTTCTGACTCACAGCTGTTTTCATCTGCTCAGACTCCATGATCTGGGGACACATCTGGGCCTCAAAGACACTCTGCTTTTCTACTTCTCTCACTTTCCTTTAGATCTTTTTTAAACCAACGTCTTTGATCAGATTTTGGCCGCCCTTCCTAATCTTTTCTTTGTTGGCTCAGCATCCATGTTTTCTTTACAACTCCATGAAGCACCTTAGACTGTTTGTGTAGGTTAAACATTTCATAAATAAAGACTCATTGTTGGACTGTAACAAGGGAATTCACCTGCACTGTAATTAGGAATTAAGACCACATGAAAGCTCAATCTAACATCATGTCCTCAGTATAACACAAGTATGCGCCTTGTTTTAATAAAGTAACCAGTAATGTAAAGGTTTGCCATGAAAGATTATAGTTAATATCTAATAAAAATCTTTTATCAGAGCAAAGAAAATTACAGCACAGGAACAGGCCCTTCGGCCCTCCAAGCCTGCATCGACCATGCTGCCCGACTGAACCAAAACCCCCTACCCTTCCCGGGACCATATCCTTCTATTCCGATCCTATTCATGTATTTGTCAAGATGTCCCTTAAAAGTCACTATGGTATCTGCTTCCACAACCTCCCCTGGCAGCGGGTTCCAGGCACCCAACACAAAACTTGCCGCGTACATCTCCTTTAAACCTTGCCCCTCACATCTTAAACCTATGCCCCTAGTAATTAACTCTTCCTCCCTGGGAAAAAGCTTCTGACTATCCACTCTGTCCATGCCCCTCAATCTTGTAGACTTCTATCAGGTTGCCCCTCAACCTCCGTCGTTCCAGTGAGAACAAACCAAGTTTCTCCAACCTTTCCTCATAGCTTATGCCCTCCATACCAGGCAATGTCCTGGTAAATCTTTTCTGTACCCTCGCTAAAGCCTCCATATCCTTCTGGTAGTGTGGCGACCAGAATTGGAGACTATATTCCAAGTGTGGCCTAACTAAGCTGCAACATGACTTGCCAATTTTTAAAACTCAATGTCCCGGCCGATGAAGGCAAGCATGCCATTTATTGGTGCATAATTGTATCAATCAAAGAGAGAAGCTTCAAATTATTGTTTTTAGAAATTTTATTTGTACAATAATAAAACTATATACAGATATAAACACTGTAAACTGACAGTATAATACGGTACAGAGTTTTAAACTGCACTGATCATCAGGCTTGGCAGCATTAGCAAAGACATCAACATGTAGGACCACTGGCTACACAATAACATTTTTTTTGTAAAAATTTTTCAGGTTTATAATGTGCTCTTAAAGAGTCATGTTGATTCTGGATTGAGATATTTTTTGCATTTCCTACCTAATGTTTGGATCCAGTGTCAGTATAGGTTCCAGATCAGAGCTACAATGGGAAGAACTTGAATCAAATTGAATGTAAAAGAAAATCAGGCGAGGTATAGAACGGATGACAAATTTGATACTGCCCATCTTATGCCCTCACCAAAGTTGGAAGTTAGATATTGAATAGAATTTCTGCTATATTGTTCTAACAATGCATTTTAAACTCACTCAGAAGACCATTCCTGTGTATTTTATCTTCCATTCCTCCAACATTGATACTCAATATATTATCTGAGTAATATTGACAGTTAGCCCAAAGGCCAATGCCCAAAAGCAAATAAGTTGAGACTGCCCAAGCTAATTCCACTTTAACATGTGGGGGAGAGAGAGAGAGAGAAAGCATTTGATCATGCCAGTCTGGGAAGAATTCAAATCCAGCTGTGGATGTCAGTGAGCACTGTCCACACTCTACAATTCCAGTAAAATAACAACTCTAAAATAATAACCATCTGTCATATCTTGGGTTCCTATAATGGATCACTGGTACAATGTATAGTGGTCAACCATTCAGACTAGGAAGTGTGTAGTTCCGATCTATGGTCTAAGCTGGGTTGGGAGTTGGAGTGTTGCAAAATTAACTACGGTTCTTGTTCTTGATAGCTATCCAGTGACTCCAGGCAAATGTGCGTGTACATGGGGATGACAACAGGAATAGGCTCAATTGTGATGTATCCTAATGTTACACACTGCTGAAACTTGCTGTGTCTGAAGTTGCAAGTGACAACCTCCCACTTTGGCAAAATACCAGAAGGCTGTGGTCAGCTGTTGAGCAATACTCCAGCATAAGCCACTATCTTTGTGAGAGGCAGAGAGAAGATTGGACAAATATATTACATTCCAGGTGGAAAATTAAGACATTTTAATGTAAAAACATTCCTGGAAACAATGTTAGCGTATATTAAGTGTCCATGGCAAAACAGGAATCCCAGTCACAATGTGGCAAGTGACTAATGAAGAATGAGGAACAGCATGGACAAGTTAAAAAATATGACCGTATTTATTAATGATATTAAAAAGAATCTTGAAAGTCGTGGATGTTTAAACACAGTTTATATAGTCACTTGAGGCTATCAAGCCTTTACAAGTAAAATGAAATGGTTGCACCTGCTCGTGCCAAGTGGCAGGGAAATGTTTGATAAGTACAAATGACAAAATCATTGGATGTGTTATGCCAAATACTTACAGGCTGTGCATTATACTGTGAACTCTGGCTGTGAAAAGATCCATAACAAATAATTTTTGTGCATGTTAATTATCAAACATTTTTGGCAAATGTTCCACAAGAAGAACCACTCACTCAAATTATCTAATGCCACTTACATTAAGTAGCAGTATTCAAATACAACTTATCACTGGAAAATGAGAAAGCCAAATTGCCTCAAACAAACAGCACAGGAGAAACAATTTACAAGCGACAAAGAAGTGTCAGGGTACTTTTGACGGTCTTATTATTTTAATTTTCCTAGTTGTGTCACAATATTTATGTGAAATACACACAACAAATCTCAGTACCGTCTTCTTACAACAATTAAAGCTGCAATATGTCATAAGTTCAGTCTGAATTTATGGTAACACTTTGTAATTTAAATGCAAAAAAAACATTTTCCAAATCAATGCAAATGATGAAATCATAATATTGCAGGAAAAAGTTTCATAAGGTGTCAGTATTCATTCAGACTAAACCTTCTCGCAAGAGCTTTCACCATTGTATGATTTCATAAATAGCACGTTTGCACTGAAAGTAAAGGGAATTTCAGCTGGTGCTATACTGCATGCCCTCAACTATGAACATCTTTAAACGTTCTACATACATTTTACAGATAACATCACTGATGGCTGTCGGAGCAGAGGGCTCATCTTCTAATATTTACAAAATATTTAGTTTTTTTTCCACACAGAACCTCAGAGCAAGCTTTCTTTGAACAAAATAGTTTTGAAAATGTTATTTGCTATCGGGTAATTAGAGTTTCCATGATCAAGTAGTTTTTGTGTTCCACCTTTTTGATGTTAAACACAAGAAAAACATATGCTATAAAATTACAGCGGATTCAAGGTAATCAGTTTACAGACGCACACCATATTTTGTTATTTATATATATTATATATATAATATATATCAACTAAACAATATTACTGAAGACAGAAATTTCTGCCTCCTAATTTTAAATGAGTTCCAGAATACCAAAGCATGTTGTTAGCAAAAGGAAACTTCTGCAAAAAATGTCCAAGGTCACCTTTTTTGACAATAGATGATAACAATTAAACCACTGCTTTTCATATCACAACCTATTATATGAGAGTTAATTAACTGTGCTAAAAATCCAGAGAAACTATAAAACTCAAAAACTTTCTTTTAATTTTTAAGATTGAATCAAGTAATTATGAGTATTACCCCTTCTTACAAATTGTCTCACAAATCCCAAAGGATTTTGACAGTGTTTCTTCCAATTAGTTATTTTTCAGACTATTCATGATAAACTTTTGTCAGAAAAACAATTCTAAATCAGTTTTGATTCTTGCAGTTATGGGAAAATATTTTAAATGAACAGCAAATATGTATGCAGCACTGAATTATTGATTTTAATTGGTGTCTTTGACTTTTATGTGCATTGTAGTGAACCACATACAACCTATTACATACTGATTGTAAGTGTGGAGGAGATGTTCAGAAGAAGTACCTAAATGACTGAAAGACAGATATACTCGCAGTTAATATTTGAAAAGGGGCAAAAGATTATTTTTGCTGTAACATGTTTTTAGTTAAATTAGTGGGTTTTTAGGCATGCACAACAAATTAAACAAATGTTGTAAGCCATTCAAACCAAAGAAAAATAAAAATAATTTGGCAAAAGTACTTCTGGCAACATTAATAACCTCTTAAAAAGTGGCAGTGGCATTACATCCAATCAATGCTACATGGTAACATTATATTGAGCAAGTTGTAAACTTTCAATTCACATAACTAATAGAAACAAGAATGATTAACAATAATAATTTTCTGCCATTTTTCCACATTTCATATGTCAATATTAGTACAGGATGACTGACCTCACCTTCATAGTTCTGAATTATTAGAAAGACAAATGTCCCTCTGACTGCATTCACAGTCTTGTAAAATCCAATCAAGTTGTCCATTAATAAAACTTATTCTGAATCAACCTTTACTAGAACTTCCATTTATATCGGCATAGTGTCTGGTTTCTCATTAGCCTCTGCACAAACCTATAGGGCAAGCATATTCCTGTCAACCACTTCAAAAATATCTATAGATAAATTACAGAAAACAAGACTTCCCTTACTGCATGATCTGTTTGATAAATTGGCACCAAATAAAGCTAGAAAAGGAAAGGAATTTGATGAAGAAAAATTACAACATTGAAAGTTCCCTTTTCTAGAATTTATGATCGTGAGTGTTCACTTTACAATTATTCTAGCACACATTTATACAAAACTACTTTCTTTGATCTTTTTAATTGAAACTACTAAGAACTTATTGTATTGGATTTGCATCAAACTCTTCCTCAGTTTGTGCCATTCGATGAAGGAAGTACTTTTTTTTTTAATAAGAATTTGAATGGGGTTGCAAAGTATGTTCTTATCACAGCTTATTGAGCAGCACAGTCGCCAAGCAGATAAATAATCATGCGTATCGTGCTAAAAATGTCCTGTTCCCACGTTTGCCAAAATTGTGTTATAGCACTTTGCAAAAAGCTGTTCATGGCAGTAATTGGTTTATTCTTCTGTCTTACTGATAGAGAGCAGTCATATCCTTGTGCATGAATACTCTACCCAGAACTTAATATCATGTACTTCATGTACATTTCATATGTAAATTTGTACAATGGCACTGTTCCAAAAATAAAATAAACAGAATTTGTGTCATCTTATGAATCTCTCCTTTGTGCATTTGTGTAGTCTTCAAAGTTTGTTTGTTAATCCTTCTTCATTTCATGCCTAATGGTACAACATTGCTTTTGGCACCAAAGCAGAACACAGAGTTCCAAATCTTCAGAGAAAAATACTTTTCCATTTCCAACAGAATTGTGAAAGATTGCCATCTATGAGAATTTCTTTTTAAATTGATCTGATGGATCAAAACTTACTTTGTCTCTCAGGAATATACCCAATAGTATTGGATACAATTACCAACAGATTGTTTTCTCTTGTTATTTAGTAATGGTCATGCACCATGAACACCAATTTAAATATGATCTTCACTAGCAATCTCACACCTCTTTGATTTCTCGTTTTCTTAAAATCTTTGCCTGGCTATACCCTGGTTGTTGAATGTGAATGGGGGTGAGGATGTGGAAGGGTGTTGTTTTGTCCTCCAGTAAATGTGTTGAATGTGTGGAGAGGCTGCATTCCAGGTATGGTATTTGGAATCATTGTAATGGTGTTGGGGGTCATTAAAGGTATGTCATCTGGAGATCGCCTCATTGCTAACGTATAATCCGGAGGACAGGCTGTCCGCAGAACAACCTCATGTGGATGGATAGAATCACATTCATGATCAAGATCAGTGTGCTTCATCTGCAGGGACATAATCTCTTCTTCTTGTGCATGGGTCAGGTCATTGGTGGTATTACGCTGAGGGCTGCATCTTCTATGCACATCATGCCTTCTCTTATCCTTCTTATAATACAATGCTGCAAAGGCAAGGATGTTCAAAAACAACAAGGAGGCTCCAACAGCAATAGTAACACTTAACTCTGTTGAGTAGTCCCTTTGATCAACCAAGAAAGGACCTGCTGAATGCTTCTGGTCATCCTGTTTGACAGTAGGAAAGACTGAAGTCACAGGACGTTTGGTGGTAACAGACCACTTCTTTGATGGTCTATGAGTAATTTCAGAAGGGACTTTTGTTGTTGTAGAAGTATACTGGGAAATATCATTCAGACTATGTAGGTGAGGAACCAACTCCAACCATAAGTTGACTTTATTAGCTCTGTAGTGCTCTTTAACACGTGGTTTCAGTCCAATGTGAAGGTAGAGCTGATCTTTCTGAGAATATCTTGACCAGGCAACCTCTTCAAAACGGTTCGGCTTGGTGTGGATAAATTTAGTATCCTGAGGAACAGGCTGATTTGGATCACTGGAGGGGATAAATTTGGAATTTATGGATTATGAAGAAATCACATAATTTAAAAAGAAACAACTATTTTCCTCAGGCCCATCCCATTGTAAGTTTTATATAATAAACATTTCTGTATGGACTTGGCAATAAATGCTGCAGCCTCGTCTTTAAAGCAATTATTCTTGTGCTATAAGTAATAAAACAAAAATGAATTTAACTCTGCAATACAAACCCTCATTACCTGAAGGTGAATTTTAAGTATGACACAAATGTTGCCCTCTTTGGAAATTATTTGGTTTATATTTAATCAATCCACAAATCCAAACATGGTTCAATATTTAAAGCTAGAATATTTATATAATTTTTAGAAGGGGGTCAGACAGGGGCAACTGCAAGGCAATCTAAGATAGGATTGGAGTTTGTTATTGTTAATCTACACAGCATGGTAAATACGATTGGTGAGCTGCAAGCACAACTTGTCACCTGAGAATATAATATGATGGAAAAAACAGAGACTTGGCTGAAAGAAGGAAGGATTAAGAATGTTACTGGCCCCAGGGTATTCAGGAAAAATACAGAAGCAATAAAAAGATGGAAGATGGGCAGTGTGGAGGGCGGGGGAGGTGGGTGTGTGGAAGAGGGGCAAGTGATAGATATTGATGAAAGATATTACTATAGCACTGGAGAAGGATGATGGAGTTGAAGGACCAAGGACAGAGTCTATTTGATTTCAATTAAGAAACAATAGAGGAGTAATGACACAGTGGCCAGGATTTTCCAGCTGCTCCTTCCCCCATTCTCCGTAGTGGGTTTCTCACGGCCAAGACAGCTCACCATTGGCGACCGGCTGGATCTTCTGATATTGCTGGAATCAATGGTCATTTACGTTGCTCACTGGCTGCAGCACCGGGGAACTTTCATTGTCCTGTGAATGTGAAGGGGGTTGCCTTCAGTGGGGCCAGAAGATCCCCCGGCATGAAGAGTTGGAAAATCCCACTCTATGGACCACCAAATAGTGAAAAGGAGATAGAGGAGAAAATTTGCAGCCAACCTATAAGGATAAAGTCACCATTGTTCCAGATGACCTTCAGCTGCTCTTCCCTTTGAGGGGGAGAACTGACTGGTTGTGATTTAACCTGAAGATCACCACACCTTAGGTGACAGGCAAGGCTGAGAAGGCAGAGCCTTCATGAATAACCTCAGCTGGTACGGGCACTGTTGGCATCGCTCTGCATCACTAACCAGCCAACTTATAGAAAGGTGCAAGAAATACAGAGTACCGACAATGGAACTACAATTATCCTAACATAGGGAGAATTTTATGTTCCCCAAAGTGGGTTCTGAGGCAGGGGGGAGTAAAATTACAGACAGGATTCCCTCAGGATCCCATCTGCCCCACCCCAGATACAATTTCATGGTTGTGTGGGCAGGGCCTTGGGCGAGAAACCATCCTTTCATTCTCTAAACCCTTCATAGAACATAGAACATTACAGCGCAGTACAGGCCCTTCGGCCCTCGATGTTGCGCCGACCAGTGAAAACAATCTAAAGCTCATCTAATCTACACCATTCCAATATCATCCATATGCTTATCCAATAACCATTTGAATGCTCTTAATGTTGACGAGTCCACTACCGCTGCAGGCAGGGCATTCCACGCCCTTACTACTCTCTGAGTAAAGAACCTACCTCTAACATCTGCCCCATATCTCTCACCCCTCAATTTAAAGCTATGTCCCCTCGTGTTAGCCATCACCATCCGAGGAAAAAGGCTCTCACTATCCACCCTATCTAATCCTCTGATCATCTTGTAAGCCTCTATTAAGTCACCTCTTAACCGTCTTCTCTCTAACGAAAACAACCTCAAGCCCCTCAGCCTTTCCTCATACGATTTTCCCACCATACCAGGCAACATCCTGGTAAATCTCCTCTGCGCCCTTTCCAACACTTCCACATCCTTCCTATAATGCGGCGATCAGAACTGTATGCAATACTCCAAGTGCAGTTGCAACATGACCTCCTGGCTCCGAAACTCAATCCCTCTACCAATAAAAGCTAACACTCCGTACGCCTTCTTAACAATCCTATTAACCTGGGTGCCAACTTTCAGGGATCTATGCACATGGACACCCAGATCCCTTTGTTCATCCACACTACCAAGTATCTTACCATTAGCCCAGTACTCTGTATTCTTGTTACTCCTTCCAAAGTGAATCACTTCGCACTTTTCCGCATTAAACTCCATTTGCCACCTCTCAGCCCATCTCTGCAACTTATCTATGTCCCTCTGTAACCTGCCACTTCCCTCCGCACTGTCTACAACTCCACCGACTTTAGTGTCATCCGCAAATTTACTAACCCATCCTTCTATGCCCTCATCCAGGTCATTAATAAAAATGACAAACAGCAGTTGCCCTAAAACAGATCCTTGTGGTACACCACTAGTAACTGAACTCCAGGATGAATATTTCCCATCAACCACCACCCTCTGTTTTCTTACAGCTCGCCAATTCCTGATCCAACCACTAAATCACCCTCAATCCCATGTGTCCGTATTTTCTGCAAAAGCTTACCATGGGGAACCTTATCAAACGCTTTGCTGAAATCCATATACACCACATCAACCGCTTTACCCTCATCCACCTCTTTGGTCACCTTCTCAAAGAACTCAATAAGGTTTGTGAGGCACGACCTACCCTTCACAAAACCGTGCTGACTATCCCTAATCAAATTATTCCTTTCCAGGTGATTATAAATCCTATCTCTTATAATCCTTTCCCATACTTTGCCCACAACAGAAGTAAGACTCACCGGTCTATAATTACCAGGGTTGTCCCTACTCCCCTTTTTGAACAAGGGGACAACATTTGCTATCCTCCAGTCTTCTGGCACAGTTCCAGTAGACAATGACGACCCAAAGATCAAAGCCAAAGGCTCTGCAATCTCCTCTCTAGCCTCCCAGAGGATCCAAGGATAAATCCCATCCAGCCCAGCAGACTTATCTATTTTTACCCTTTCCAGAATTGCTAACACCTCCTCCCTATGAACCTCAATCCCATCCAGTCCAACAGCCTGCATCTCAGTACTCCCCTTGACACTGTCCCTCTCCAATGTGAATACTGACGAAAAATATTCATTTAGTGCCTCTCCTATCTCTTCAGACTCCACGCACAACTTCCCACTCCTGTCCTTGACTGGCCCTAATCTTACCCTAGTCATTCTTTTACCCCTGACATACCTATAGAAAGCTTTAGGGTTTTCCTTGATCCTACCTGCCAAAGACTTCTCATGTCCCCTCCTGGCTCTTCTTAACTCTTTCTTTAGGTCCTTCCTGGCTAACTTGTAACTTTCAAGCTCCCTAACTGAGCCTTCACGTCTCATCTTTACATAAGTCTCCTTCTTCCTCTTCACAAGAGATTCAACCTCCTTAGTAAACCACGGTTCCCTCACAGGTTTGCTTCCTCCCTGCCTGACAGGTACATATTTATCAAGGATGCGTAGTAGCTGTTCCTTGAACAAGTTCCACATTTCAATTGTGCCCATCCCCTGCAGTTTCCTTCCCCAACCTATGCCAGCTAAATCTCGCCTAATCGCATCATAATTTCCTTTCCCCCAGCTATAACTCTTGCCCTTTAGTATATACCTATCCTTTTCCATAGCTAAGGTAAACGTAATCGAATTGTGGTCACTGTCACCAAAGTGCTCACCTACCTCCAAATCTAACACCTGGCCTGGTTCATTACCCAGTACCAAATCCAATGTGGCCTCGCCTCTTGTTGGTCTATCTACATACTGTGTCAGGAAGCCTTCCTGCACGCATTGGACAAAAACCGCCCCCTCCAAAGTACTCGAACTATAGCTTTTCCAGTCAATATTTGTAAAGTTAAAGTCCCCCAGTACAACGACCCTGCTACTTTCGCTCCTATCCAGAATCATCTTTGCAATCTTTTACGTGGCCACTTAAAGTTGTTTTCCCACCCAGCCTCAATTTTCAGGTCAGTGCGAGTGGGTGTGAGTAGGGTGGGAAATGAACTTTTCTCCATCTATGGTGGGAAAGAGGTGGAGCACCTCAATCTGAAGGCCTCTTCAGATTTGGGGCCGTATTCTCCTCCATGACCTTGGAGCTCTGGCCCTGCCTCCCTCCCTGGTCTACCCACCAACGCTGGGAACACCTGACCCTGGGACACCAACACTTACCTTCAGAACAGTCCTGGGACTTAGTTCGAGGTAGAGCACTGCAGTACCTCTCTTGGCCACCACAGTGCTGTGCCTGCACAGGTTGGGGAGCTGTCGGCTAATCAGATTGGCCAACAGCTCTTACAGATGGGGCTTCCTTCCGAGGGCAGATGGAAGTTCCGCCTACTGCCAATCATCACTCAAGTGAGCATTAAATGGCAGTGGTCTACCAAGAGATGATGGTAGTGCGTTACGTGCTGACTCTCATCATGGTGAGTGTACTACACATAGACTGGAATAATAATAGTGCAAAGAACAAGAGTAGGGGAGGAACTCCTGAAATATGTGATTCCAGCCCAATGAAGAAGGAAGCAATGCTGGATCTTGTTTTGGGAAAGGAAATGTAGTAGGTGGAGTATCTTTCAGTGAGAGAGCATTTTGGGAACAGTGATCATAAAATCACTGGACTTCGAATATGAAAAAGGACAAGACACAATCAAGCATAAAAATACATAACTGGTAGAGGGTCAACTTCATTGAATTAAGAAAGGATCTAGTGAAGGTGGGTGGTAATCAAAAGTTGGAAGGCAAAACAGTAATTGAAATGTTAAGGAGGGGTGGATGGGCTTCAAAGAGAAGATAGTTTGGATGCAAATTACAGGGGCAAGGAAGGGCATCTACAGCTAGAGCTCCCTGGATGACTAAAGTTTAAAACGAGACAGATAAAGGAGGCTTCTGACAATTGTAAGGCCCATGATACAACAGAGAACCAAATAGAATGTAGAAAATATAAAGATCTTCAAAAGTGAATTGGAAGAGAATATGAGATTAGATTACAAACTAACATTAAGGAGAAACAAACAGTCTTTTGTAATCAAATAAATAAGAAACAGGTAATCAAAGAAATAGTGGGGCTGAATAGGGGCCAAAAAAGAGACCTTCTTGTGGAGGCAGAGGGCATCAGGTATTAAATATACAATTTGCATCTATCTTTACAAGAGAAAAGGATTCTGGCAATATAGTAGTAAGGGAGGGGCCAGTAATGATATTTGATAGAATAAAAATAAAGAGAATGCACTTAAAGAGGCTAAAAAAGTCTCAAAGTAGAAACATCACTTGGTCCAGATTTGAAGCAACATAGATGACTCAAGGCAGTAAGCATGGAAATTGGTGAGGTTTTTGCCACAATCTTAGGAATGGCATTGTGCCAGAAGACTGGCACCTCAAAATGAGAGGATTGCAAATGTTACACTCTTGTTCAAATAAGTGAAAACAGATATATCCTGCAACTGCAGGTCAAAGCCTAACATCAGTGCTGGGGGAACTTTTTGAGACAATAATCCCGGCCAAAATTAACTGGTACTTGGAAAACAGTGAGCTAACAAATGAAAGTCAGTACAGACTCGTTAAATATTATTTTTTAATGAAACAATAAGGATTGAAGAGAATAATGTGGAGTTTGTGAATTTTCAAGAGGCATTTGATAATTTAAGTTCATGGAATTAAAAGGACAGTGGCATCTCAATGTAAAATTGGAAAGGGTTGAAAGGAGAACAGAGGTGAACAGTTATTTTTTAGATTGGAAGGAAGTATACAATGATGTTCCTCATGCTTGGTTTTAAGATAACTGCTCTATTTGATATGAATTAATGGTTTGAACTTGGCTATATAGGATGCAATTCCAAAAGTATGCAGATGATATGAAGCTTGGAAATTTAATAAACAACAAAGAGGATACCAGACTTCAAGGGGCATATAGATACACTAGTAAAATGGGTAAAACACGGCAGATTAAATGTAACAAAGAGAAATGTGAAGTGATATATTCCAGTAGGGAGAATGAATAGAGACAATATGAACTAAATGGTATAATTTTAAAAGGGGTGAAGGAACATTGGGACCTGGGTGTTTATTTACACAAATCTTTGAAGGTAGCATGACCATTTGTTAAACATCATGTGGGATGTTTGGTGCTATTAATAGAGCAGTTTAGAAGCAAGGAAATTAGAGCAAACCTTTAGAACTCACTGGTTAGACCTTAGCTGGAATACTGTGCTTAATTTTGCTACCACATTTTAGGAATGTTATAAAGGCCTTGGAGAGGGTCCAGAGAGATTTACAAGAATAATACCAGGGATGAGGAACTTCAGTTTTGTGAAAGTTGGGACTGTTCTATTTGGAGCAGAGAAGGTTAAAAGGAGATTTCATTGAAGTGTTCTAAAATCATGAATAGCTTTTACGGAATAAATAAGGAGAAAATAACTCCGCTGGAGGATGATAAGTAACCAAAGGACACAGATTTAAGGCGATTGGCAAAAGAATCAGAGGCACCACGAGGAAATTTTTTTAAAGAATAGTGAGTTGTGGTTTGGAATACACAGACCACAGAAATCACAGGAGAAGCAGGTTCAGTAGTAACATTTGAAAGAGAATTAGATATACACTTGAAGGGAAGAAACTCAGGACTATGGAGGAAATGCAGAGGAGTAAAACTATTTTGATATTTCAACCAAAGAACTTGCTCAGGTGTGATAGACCAAGTGGCATCCTTCTGCATTTTATCTTGCTATGAATAAAAAACAATCACAAGAAATAACTAATGAGGTCTGATAAAAAATTCCCATTTCAACTTCATTCTACTTTCGATAGACTGACATAAAATATTTGCTTGTTAAATTTAATGCTTTCGTATTCTGCTTATACCACAATCTGCCAATTACAATTTCAATATGCTGTACATCTCCATCAAGTCTTGATTTTACCAATCTCAATCAAAGGGCGGCATGGTGGCACAATGGTTAGTGCTGTTGTCTCGCAGCATCAGGGACCTGTGTTGAATTTTGGCCTTGGGTGACTGTTCATGTGGAGTCAGCACATTCTCCCTGTGTCTGCGTGGGTTTCCTCTGGGTGCTCTGATTTCCTCCCACAGTCCAAAGATGTGCAGGTTAGATGGATTGGCCATGCTAAATTTCCTCCGAGTGTCCCAAGGTGTGCAGGTTAGATGTTTTATCCATGGGAAATGTGTGGGATTATGGGGATAAGGCCTGGGTAGGATGTTCTGTCGGAGAGTCGGCGCAACTCAATGAGCCGAACGGCCTTGTTCTGCATTGTAGAGATTCTATGATTCTATGAAATCTAATATAGTTATTGCTCATCATGGTATATTAATTTATTCTGGAATTGCTGAGGGTCAATTCAACAGTGTGGTGGGAATTTCAGTTTGAGAGAAAATAAACAAGACTTTTCTGAAAAGTATTTTAAAATATTTATGTGCAATATTTAAGAAGCACTTGTAGGGAATGCGGCTTTAACTTACTATTAGCAGGTTACTTTTAGTTAAATAGGTCATTTCAGCAACAGCCAGCAAATGAGATCAGAAATATTTAATTTAATCTAAATGAAATCAAACTATGGCTGCATTGGACTCTAGTTTAAATAATTGACAATTAGAGCAAAAGATTGTAAGGTGACAATAGACTAGATTAGAAAAACTTCCAGTACAATATCAAAATTTGTGAATGAGCAATTTGATTTTGTAGATTTCAATTACCATTACCACGCCTACCTTTACTTACCCTGTTTTTGCGAAGTTTGTCCAGTATGTCATCACAACGGCGCTTAGCATGACATCGTTTTTCGAGAAATTGCAAGGGAATAGTTCAGTAGCACCAATCATTGGGACCCCAAACACATAAGGGATTTCATCTCCATGAGAAGCATCAGCCCAAGCTGGCATCATGTCACTCTGGCAGTGATGATAAAAGGCATAGAAGAAAGTAGGTGAACCAAAGCCTGAGTGAAGGTCAGCTGTAGCTACTGCGGGTGCCACCCACTGATGGTCAGTAAACAAAGCCAACAACGTTTTCCTCCTTGTTTCTGGATTATGTCGATCTGCCCAATCCGTGTACATGAATTTGATGGTCTCCCTTAGGACATCCTTGCCTTCAGGATAACCATACAGGTTATCCACGAAATTAGACACAGCAAAGTCAAAATCGCTGGCTGAAACTCCATCCTCATTGTCCACTATGCTTTCGACAAATTTATATCCCTCACCTTGATTCACTCCCAGCATGATGTCATAGTTAAGAAATTCACCCTGTTCCATGAGAATTTGAGGGTCATCAGGTATAACATCTCCATCAATGACTGGTCCAAAGGCAATATGGTATCTTGCAGGCTGGATGTCTTGTTCAACAAGTTCTTTGTACTGTTTAGTACGTAAGCATTCTATCAAGTCAATGGTATCTATCATGGTGCAGCCAACTTTAGTGGCCAACTGCCTTGCGAACTTTGCTGGCTGATAGCTGACTGCCCAGCTGGACAAAGCGGTACCACTTTGTGCTATTGCTCTCTGAAAAAGTCCTGTGGATAGATATCATAAAGGGTACTAAGACAGTCATCAAAGCTTGTTATAACATGTAACTGTTAGAAATTAATGAGAACTAGTGGTGGCACTTGGTCATCAAAGTGGTTCAAAATTAATGTTATGCATAAACAATATTCAGTAAAATTATTAAAAAGGGGTTCAGAATTATACACCGTCCAAATTAACTCATCCTAGAACTAAAATCTAGGCCCATCAAGAAAAAAAAACTTTCCTTTAGATTATCCGCAATGCCCCACTCTTCATTTTTCATCTACTTTTTGGATTATTTAATGCATTAATTTTATATTTCATGAATTCTATCAACTCTGCAGCTGACATTAGAACTGGCAAATGTATCAAAGTCCCAGTGGCAATGTTACTCACTCCAGGAACTGACCAGCAGGAACTCCTAGATACAACACTATCAAATATATGTTCTAATTTAATTCATAAGAATTGAATTCACCATCATGAGCTATTATTTGTTAAATGTTTTGTTTCACCAGGCAATGCAGCTTCCAATTCTAACTTATAATTTATTTAAATATGCATCAAAATTCTGTTCTAACAGTCCCTTTCTCTTTACAGGTGCTGACGTACGTTCAGCATTTTCAGTTTCTATTTCGGGTTTCATATAGGATGCTTATGTATCAGTTTATTAAGAACTGGTAAAGGCCAATCACTTACTGCATTAAATATCAAGTCCAGAACCTAATGTGGCAAACATAGAGGATGTTCAGTATGGTTTCTAGAGTATGTAACTATTGTGTTTAGTATTAGTTGTAAGGTTGTCTATTTAAGTTATGAATAGTGATGAAATACTGAAGAGTGAAAAAGACTCAATGTATCTGTATATTAACCAGCTCCAACAACTAATAAAGAACTTAATGCCAAGAAGAAATTGGTAAGTTTAATGAATAACATTTAGGATAAACCTAGTGTTAAATATATAATATGTCATTATATTTAGGATTAATCAGTGATAAAAAGAAATAATATTTTATATCAGTCCGTGGTTGGTCACGGCTATATCGTAAAGCTAAGAGCTAAGGTAAGTGGTCTTAAAGTTGGTTGGTTGGTTTGTCTACAACAGAACAGGTTCACACATTGTTCTCCCTTAAAGGTTACAGTAAGTCCCCACAGGATGACACCTAGGTAACCCAATTCTACAGGAAGACCTAAACATCAATAGATGGATTTCCACTGAAATTTTATTTAGCTCAAAACGTATTTCAAATGATAGAACATAGGCTGGAACTCTACCACCTCGCTCGTCACGGAATCAGAACGGGTGAGGGTCCAACAACGGAAATCTCCATTGATCTCGGGTAGAAATTTCCAGTCTCGCTCGAGCGAGGCCGTAAAATCCTGCCCATATTTGTGGATTGAGTTGAAATATGAGGAAAATTCCTCGTGCTTTAAAGAATATCACATTTCTTCCCACAAAGGTTCTCTTAGAAAATACAGAAAACCAAGAGAATCATTTTGAGTCCTGGGAGCCACCACCAAGTTTAAACACATGAAAGAAGAGAACATTTCAGAATTCCCTGCTTTTTTTATCTTTGACTTTCAATCTCAAAATAGCTTATTTACATTTGTTAGATTGATTGCAAAATATTTGAATTCAAGTGCAAATATAGAATATAAAAAATAGTTCCATTTCAGAAAAATATTAAACGCGAAACAGTGAACTAGACTTTAGGAAAAATAAGTGACAGTAAGGCAACTTCAACTCTTTAATCAAATTATTGCACCATGTGAGAATGGTTCTATGCGCCAGCATGACAGATGATAATTGAAGGAAGATGAAGTATTCAAAACTTAAAGTACACACATTGATCAGTATATCAATGAACTCTCTTTAAAATACTCCAAGTTGGAGCTCAATTCATTAAGCAGCTTCAAATAAATCATCAACACTTAAAAAAGTGATCATGTCAAACCTAGTCATTTTTGCAGCACTGTGCAGGCATAAAATATATTTAAGATCTTTGAAACAAACAGCAAAGATCCTGAAACAAAATTATCTATGCACTTAATATTTCAGGGTTTCTTTTCAGTGTATTCAGACAAGTCCCAAGTTATTTGTAAGTCCCGACATAACAGGCTATGTCTCTCCTATTTTCAGATAGTGCCTTCCATGTATCAGAAAATGGGAGAAAAATATTGATGCAGTTTTGCCAGATAGTGAAAGGCACAAATTTAATTTGCAGTACTCTCTCAGGAGATGTTCTCCCGATTCAGTTAGTTTTTTTCAAAAAAAAAGAAAAAAAAAGAAATCACACAACAGGAATGACAGTGGACAAACAGAACAGAACTGAGAGGCAGGCAATGATCATGCAGAAGGGTGAATGATGTATGGCTGGTGCAAGATGCAGAAAATAAATGTGATGGACTAATGGACGACAAAGTTTGCCTTCTACCTAAAATCTAATCTACTCTACTAGTGATAGGCATGTGGGGTAAACAGATACTCACGCACATAAACATCTGCTTGTGACCTCGATGCTTTGACAATTTTGGATCATGCATGCAAAACATTCAAACGTTTTTCAGATGACAGCAAGCGGCTCATGCATTCTCAAACAAAAGATTTCTGAACCAGGCACAAAATTTTTTTCCTTCATTTTATTTGAAATTCTACAAATCCAATAACATCACTGGTGCCAGAATAAAAGTAGAAAGTGCGGTGGCATGACAAAGGACTTTAATATGTCTGCCCGTCATTAGTAATATAATTTGGCAGCATATATTTCAAGAAGTGGCTTCATTTTGACAGACAACCACATTTATAAGAAAGGGAAAGAACCAAAAACGTCAGCTACTTTGATGTGCTGGTGTGCTGTTCAGAAGTCCACTAGAATTTGTGTTTTGCTGTTGTTTATAAAGATCAACAGGATAGAGAAAGTGTGTCACTCAAAATGTGAGCATGCACATAAGAGTTGACTCAGAATAAAAAAAGCATCTAGTACAGCCAAAGAGGTTGCTCTTTTCTGAGTTTCAGTCAACAATTATATAGAAATATATACAGTGCATCACATGATACTAATGGCGGTGACATGCAGACACCAAAATTGTCAAAATTTTCAACCTGCTTAATACCTTTGGTTGAATTGCTCCAACGGTTACCTTCAGAATAATGGGATAAAGTCAACAAATTGACGCAAGAGGCACCAGCGCCTGATCCAAAAACGGTTATTCGTAATGGATCGCCACTGAAGAAAGCTATATTTTCACTAATCCAGCGTAATGCTTGTATTTGATCAAGAAGCCCATAATTTCCTTTAGCAGCTTGGTCACCGGTGCTTAAAAATCCTGTGGCAATAAAAAATAAGGAAAGAAATTAATTAAACATTGGATTAAAAAAAGTTAAAAACACTGAATGTTTCTGAGCTACATTTTAATTACTTGTTACATCAGCAACATGATGAGACCTGCTTTCATGCTGCTGTGCGAAGTTTTGATTTTCAGCAAATCGGTAAATTACAAAAATATTTCCAAATAAGGTCAGGAGGCCAGAAATTCATTCATTCGCAGACCACGCTGACTCCTCAGAGACCAGACAGTGCCATGAGCTGATATCTGCATGGCCCATGTGGCATTCCTCATTGATATCACTGAAGTGCAGATTGTGGCCCAAGACACTGCCTGCTCCAGGTAATCGACATAAACGCCACTTCGTGCACTAATTTCTCCCCCAGAGCTTTCAAACTGAGCCACTTTAAACATGGTTCTAATTACTTGTTTTCATGCCATAGATAATCTTTCTCATTGAAGTGACAGACCTTACCCTCTGTTAGACTCTCACTAGTCCCCAGCCAGCTCAGCTCATACCAGGATTATGGGCAAGGGCCTACTCTGGTGGTTGTGCTCATTTTGAATTGATCATGTGGTACTCCTATTTTCATTGTTATTTGCACCAAATCATCTTTGTTAGCTATATTTGCAATTCCATTATTAATCAGATTGTAAAATGTGGGGTGCTTTGCCCATTTTCAGTGGACGAAATCTGTAGCTATCATCAAGAAGGAAATGCTGAATCCCTAAAGATCTGCCACCTCTATTTTCAAACTAAAACTTGGGCGAATACAGGAGCAGAGGGGACGCCCTTCCCCCAAGAACCATGTTGGCATAGACCCGACAAGCTCCACAACAACCCACCCCACATACATAGCGTGCTGCAGGGAACATTAATGAGGGTCGAGTGGGGCATCCACCCCTCACTGGTGTGAATTGGCTGACAGTTCCATCAGTCTCGGCAGCATCAGGGAGGCATCAGTGGCAGCTGCCAGAACAGTTGGTGAAGACAGGAGCAGTCTGGGGTCTTGGGCAGGGAGGGCTTGGGAAGGTCAGGAAGAGGGGCGTTTTGGAGGGGGGAACGAGTTTAAGGGAGCAAACAGTGTGGGAGGGAGGGAGAGATGGTTCAGTTTAAATGGGAGCCCACTCTGAATTTGGCAAAGGGAAGCCCCTGAAGAATGACCCCCCCCCCACACCTGATATTTCAGTTTAAAAAAAGAAATTCCAACTCCTGTCCTGCTGCCCTTACCAAACATATTATGGTGTGGGCAATGTATTATCAAGGTGAATAGGCTTAATAACAGGCCTAATTGATCCTTTATTGTTCATTTAAATCTGGTAGTTGGGCTGCCGATTTTGGCAGCAGCCTGCCCCTCCCCCCCCCATATTGTGGGAGCGAGCTCCGAGATGGGTTGGCAAGTGGTGGCTGACACCCCCCCCTCCCTCCATGGGAAACACACCTACTGGGGGCACATAAAATTCAGCCCATGTGTGACAATGGAAACCTTGGTGTTCCGGCCAAAACTCCACTCACTCTCAGCGGCACCAGAAAATCCCAGCCCCAAATAGGACAGAAGATTTCGGTCCAGGGCCTCTGGAAGTGAGGCTGGAACAAAACGAAGGCTATTTGCAGTGGCAGGTCTTCAGATCTAGCAGCAGCAGGACTAAGGCAGCTCCTAGGTTGGCGAAAGGTGCTATAGAAATGCATATCTTCTTTTTTTTCCTGGTTGAAGAAAATATCTTTTCTCATAGAATCATAGAAACCCTACAGTGCAGAAAGAGGCCATTTGGCCCATCGAGTCTGCACCGACCACAATCTCACCCAGGCCCTACCCCAACATATTTACCCACTAACCCCTCTAACCTACACATCTCAGAATACTAAGGGGCAATTTTAGCATGGCCAATCAACCTAACCCACACATCTTTGGACTGTGGGAGGAAACCGGAGCAGCCGGAGAAAACCCACACAGACACGAGGAGAATGTGCAAACTCCACACAGACAGTGACCCAAGCCGGGAATCGAACCCAGGTCCCTGGAGCTGTGAAGCAGCAGTGCTAACCACTGTGCTACCGTGCCGTCCACCACTGTGCTACCGTGCTTTTCTGTTCAAGGTTTTTTTTTCTCCTGGTGATAAAGCCTGTATGTGATCATGATCTAAGGCTATTTGAACAATGCCCTCTTCAGCTAAACCTCTGAGGCTCTTTCCACTGGCCACTTGTGCCCAACACATGGTTCCTGTGTCCAGAGCTCAAACTGGGCAAATGGCAGCAAAGGCCATGGTTCCCTCATTCTTTGCGCAATCTGCACGCAAGCATGGGAGAGAAAACATTTTGCGATTCTAAAGTTGTGTCCCAGGATAGGAGCGAGAAAGATGTTGCTGACCATCCTTCTGGTTGTGTCCACCGGAAACAACACCGGAATGGGGCTAGGAGGCATTTATATTTACAATGTTTACTAATGAAATTATTTGGAGAAGAAACTTCCCTCTATCCACACCAGATTGAAAGCATAAATTTGATACAGACAACATTCCTTTTGACTTTGCATGCTGAATCCAAATTATTAAATCAAGTAAAAACATTTTAAAATGTCCGCAGGACCAGCATTATTTTTGCCTGGTCTTAATACATCTAGCATAATGTAAAACATAAAGAGAAAAGTAATATTAAGTACAAAAAATGTAACTGCCAGAGGCAATATCATGGTTATAAGAATATGCTCATTAGGTAAGAGCAATTTACCTCCTAATGATGAAAGTAATCTTAAAAGAAACAATCATTTGCCAAGGAGCCTAATAATCTCTTAAAATATATAGGGTACATATACCAAACTATTACCACAAACGAAGTGGCTGCAAAATAATGTGGTTTTCAGATCTATAAAATATCTTCCAAATCAATAATCAGGAATTATGTTTTCCTGAATATATTGTGCAGAGAAATAATAATCGCTTCAAGATTGCAGGAAAACGGACAAGACTCCCTTTGCAGGAAGGAAAAACAATGGGTTTTTCTTAACTATTTGTGTATATGAGATACATGCAAGTCAGTTCAGAACTGCACATTGGATGGCATTCCAAAAGTTAAGTATCTAAAATTAAAGTCAATACAAACAGCAGTCCTGGGGCCTGCTCGCAGAATTCTCCCATAGTCTAGATCTGGAATGTTAGCTTTATTTGTGAAAAATAACTGAATATAACACAGGTACTGGGGAAGTGCCACATTGGGATTGAACTGAAATGAAATATATAAATCTCTTTGATTTAATTCACACCACAAAATATCCAAAACCTCAGTTAAGGCCGTTACATATTTACAGCAAAATTCATTTCTTTTCTCATCTACAGGTTATTCATTACACCATTCGTTCATTCAAGCCTTTTCTTTTCTGTGCCAAAAGAAAGCAGTAATGGTACTTGAAGACAACTTTACTCAAAAGGCCTGCAAATACAATTTTGAAATAAATCACTTTAACGATTCTAGTTCATGTCACAGTCAAGAACAAAGATGGACCATTCTGAGAAATCTACATTTGATCTAAAACTGATCTCGGGGTAAAGGGCCTACAGGCGTGGATATTCTGATGGTGAGACAGATAGTGCCACAGAGCTAGAACAGTCAAGTCAGATATTCCTACTGATGGATGATAGCAACACATAAATCTTTAGATTTCTGCAAATGAATTTTGTGTCCATTCTCTTTTGTAAAGGGCAGAGAATCCTAATACTCAAAAGAAAAATAATCTCTGAAAATGCCATTTCCTTGGTCTGTATATATTGTGCAAGGATATATTTATTTACTCCAAAGTGTTTTACATTGCCAACACTCAATATATTTAATAAAAACTTACTGCCATAAATCTATTTGACTGAAGCATTTTCATCACTTGCATTTGTAAATGTGCTGCCTAACAACAAACTAATTCACCATGTTTCAATTGTAAAGAATAATAATTTAATCTAAAATTAATGTCTGCAGTATGAACATGTGAAAAAGCGAAAAAGCAATATGTGGAATCAGTCAGAAATGTTGAGAGTCAAAGTGTTGAATTTTCCAGCGGGCGTCAGGAACCCAACGTCAGGGGATCATCTTTTGGTCCCAACCCTGCACACTTTGACTGTGCCCTCACCATGGTCTCATTTTATGGGAGCCCGCCAATTATCAGGCTGTCTCCGTGTTTGCCATCCAATTAATGAAGGAGGGTAAGTTCCTGAGGCAGGAATGCAAGACATCATGGCCTGCTACAATCTAGGCCACTGTGAGATCAGTGGAATTGCTGCTGATGGCCAGATTTTGGAATAGCAGATAGGTGCTGCATTTGCTATTAGCATCTGTGGAGTTGTTGGAAACAAACATGTCAACATAGATGTCTGTCTCCACTCTTTAAAGCTCAATGGCAACAGTGTGATATGAGTAGACAGCAGCTCTGCCATTTGCAACTGATGAGCTCATTAGCAGCCTCAGAAGATCTGCGGCTCTGACCTCCTGCTGGGAAGCAGACACAGTGGTGAGGGGGGCAGGGCAGGGGAGGGGGAAGGAGAGCAGAAGGGCATATACTGCCCCTGAAATCTATACTGTTGAGAAGCATGGTTTAATTGCTCCTTTAAGTGCCTTAAGTGGCTGCTTGCTGCCGGTAGTTGCTGTCACAAGGAGGCTGCCTCCAGGAAAACTGCTTGGAGGTGAGAAGATGTCATGGAGCCAATGCATTGCACTGTGCTCCAAATTTCCACCCATACCTCAGTCCCAAAACCACCTCCACGGGGCTGGGAAAATGCAATTTAATGAGTCAAGCTAAACATATAGTTCAGGAATTTGCCATCTGCCTGAAAATAAAGATAGTGATTAAATGGATGGTCTAAAACACACTAATAACCTCTAGAGAATGCTTTTCTGTAGGCTAGAAACATTTAAAAATGTTTTAGGAACCTATATGGGATGTAAACTCATAATACCTTATTTCAAAAGAAAGTCAGGTGCAATTATATATTCCTCAAATTAACTAACGATAGAAGTGTTCATCTACATCTTCTGTAATTCCATATTGGTGTACTTCAATTAAGGAATAAATGGCCCATGAAGTAATTTATATTCATAGATTAGGTGTCAACTGTGAAGAATTACTATTTAAATTATAATGGGCTTCTGGGGCAAAGGCTGATTCTTTAATGGCGGCCTCCTTTCCTTGCCTGATTTTCACATGTAACAAACACTGCTCAGAGATTTTAATACAACCTGCTGCACTTTACACAGCAACAACTTGCATTTAATAATGCCGTTAATGGAGCAAAATATCCCAATGCACTTCGCAGGTTCATAATCAAACAAAGAGCTGACATTAAGCTGGCGTTAGAACGGTTGGCCAAAAGCTTGGTCGATGAGGTTAGTTTTAAGGAGCAATTTAAAAGAGAAAAGTGAAGTGGAGAGATTCAGGGATGGAATTTGAGAGTTTGAGGTCTCGGCACTGAAGATTTTGATTTGATTTTGATTCGATTTATTATTGTCACATGTATTAACATACAGTGAAAAGTATTGTTTCTTGCGCACTATACAGACAAAACATACCGTTCATAGAGAAGGAAACAAGAGAGTGCAGAATGTAGTGTTGCAGACATAGCTAGGGTGTAGAGAACGATCAACTTAATGCAAGGTAAGTCCATTCAAAAGTCTGACAGCTGTTCTTGAGTCGGTTGGTATGTGACCTCAGACTTTTGTATCTTTTTCCCGAAGGAAGAAGGTGGAAGAGAGAATGTCTGGGGTCCATGGGGTCCTTAATTATGCTGGCTGCTTTGCCAAGGCAGCGGGAAGTGTAGACAGAGTCAATGGATGGGAGGTTGGTTTACGAGATGGATTGGGCTACATTCACGACCTTTTGTAATTCCTTGTGGTCTTGGGCAGAGCAGGAGCCATACCAAGCTGTGATACAACCAGAAAGAATGCTTTCTATGGTGCAGCTGTAAAAGTTGGTGAGAGTCGTAGTTGACATGCCAATGATATAGCAACCAAGGGAGGGGTAAAGGAAATGGGAATGCACAAGAGGCCAGAGTTGGAGGAACATAGAGCTGAACTTTGCCACTTAGAGACAACTTCTGTTGCTGGGGCCAAAAGCAGGAGATGACCCCATTCTGACAGGCAGTGGGTCGAGTGTAGCATTTTACTGCCACAGCCAAATAAAAGGCTGTTGTCAGGACTGTTGTTAAATTACTCAGGACTGCTGCCCCCAAGAGCTGCTGGCCCAATCAGAGGGCCAGAGGAATAGCAGCATCACTAATGGCAATAGCCAGTGATGAGGTTGCAGTTCCAGGGAGAGAGCACCACAAGAGCCAGACACATTCAAAGACAAGTTATTAAGGTTGGGGAAGCTAGGCTCTGACATTCAGGCCCTGTTGACTGGGAAGAGGGGTGTGGGCCATGGAGCAAAGTTGGTGCTGTTGCCACGGGGCAGCTATTGCCTCTGGGAGGGCCCGTCTATGAGCCTATGCTCATCAAGAAAGACTCCCCATTGAAATCCACTGGGAAGCCACTTGGTTTCACTTAGCAGTCTCCCAATGTGGCAGTGGGGCCCCCTGATATGGGTAAAATACCTGCAGAGGCAGGAGGTCACCCTTAATTGGCAAAGCTACCATGTTTCCCGCAATGACAATTTGACATGGCAGTGGGAAGAAATCTGGTACTGCTACCCCACTACTCCCCTTGCCAATTGTGCCAATCCTCCTGTCTCCCAGATCATTTTCAATGGACTACCAAGTTTTCAGAGGGTAGTAAAGCTGAACAAAGTTACAGAGATAAGGAGGGGCACGCAGAATAAGGTAATCCCCTCAGTTCTCTTAGATGATGCTGGTTTCTAAATAGTGTTACATTTTTGTACATTAGAATAATGGTGGATTTTGTTCATAATTTTACAGATGCAATCATCAAATATTCCCTTAGCTACAGACACAGCATTGCTTTTATATACAAAATGTGGCTTTGGAACTGATGCGCGTTATCACACACGAGGCTTGATGCTCAGGAAATAAAGGCTTTTATTTGCTGTAACAAGGCAGCTACTAATTATATACACGATCCCAGACCGAGGGGTCCCAGACAGAGCAGAGACCTTTATACCTCTCCCAGGAGGCGGAGCCCGACTGGGATGTACCACAATAACTATAATACAAGGTGTAACAACCCAACCCTAACCCCAACAGCAACAAGTAGAACAACCCATCCCTAACCCCAACAGCAACATATATACATACTTGTAGTACTGGCCAGACCCTGGCTTAGTACTATCTAGTGGGAACCAACGATGGTTCACCACATTCACCCCTCCTTTGAAGACAAAGGCCGACGGGGTACAAAAAACAGAATAATTTGTCATCAGTCTATAAGTTCAGACGGTCAGGGGGACCGCACCGTCATTGTGACCTCCTCAATACCGGCGATGACACCGGAGTAGGCACTCGCGGTGGCGTTCTCCCCAAGGCGATGTCCAACTGTTCCTCCACAGACTCACGGGCCGGTTGACCCTGAGGTGATGGTAATCCATGGAGTTCCGACGCGACCTGAAGTGGTGACCATCCTCTGGACTCAGGCAAGCTGTACACGGGAGTAAAAGTGTTAGGTAATGGTCCCGATGCTGCCCGCGCCGTGTCCGGAGGGGAAACAAGAGTTATGGGGTTTGTAACAGGGGATATGGGAGCGACAGGGGTTCCTACGTCCCCTGCTGACGCCAGGTCTCGGATCGAGACCGTGTCCTCTCGCCCGTCAGGGTATGCCACATAGGCATACTGAGGGTTGGCGTGGAGGAGATGGACCTGTTCGACCAACGGGTCGGACTTGCGGGCCCTTACATGTCGCCGCAGGAGGACAGGTCCTGAGTATGTCAACCAAGATGGTAATGAGGTCCCAGAGGAAGACTTCCGAGGGAATGAAAACATCCTCTCATGGGGAGTAGCATTGGTTGCCGTACACAGGAGTGAGCGAATAGAACGGAGCGCATCAGGGAGCACCTCTTGCCAACGGGAGACTGGAAGGCTTTTTGACTTCAACGCCAGTAAGACAGCCTTCCAGACTACTGTAGCATTCTCACGTTCCACCTGTCCGTTACCCCTAGGGTTGTAGCTCGTGGTCCTACTAGAGGCAATCCCGTATGAGAGCAGGTATTGCCTCAAGTCATCGCTCATGAACGACGAGCCCTGTCGCTGTGAATGTAGCCGGGGTACCCGAACAGGGTAAAAAGATCACGGAATGCCTTGATAACCGTGGCAGCGGATGTATCAGAGCAGGGAACAACAAAAGGGAATCTAGAGTACTCGTCAATGATGTTGAGGAAGTACACATTCCGATCTGTTGAGGGAAGGGGGCCCTTAAAATCGACACTCACTCTCTCGAAGGGACGAGTGGCCTTGACTAAATGTGCCCGGTCAGGTCGGTAAAAGTGCGGTTTGCATTCCGCGCATACCCGACAGCTTCTTGTTATGGACCTGTCATCCTCCACCGAGTAGGGCAGATTGCGGGCTTTTATAAAGTGGTAGAGCCGAGTGACCCCAGGATGGCATAGGTCATTATGGAGAGCCTGCAAACGGTCCTCCTGTATACTGGCGCATGTTCCACGCGAGAGGGCATCCGAGGGCTCATTGAGTTTCCCTGGACGATACATGATGTCATAGTTATAGGTGGAGAGTTCAATTCTCCACCGCAAGATCTTGTCATTCTTGATCTTGCCCCTCAGCGTGTTATTAAACATGAACGCCACGGACCGCTGGTCCGTGATCAGGGTGAACCATTTTCCCGCCAAGTAATGGCACCAGTGCCTGACGGCCTCCACAATGGCCTGGGCCTCCTTTTCCACTGCTGAATGCCGAATTTCGGGGCCTTGGAGGGTGCGGGAAAAAAAGGCGAAGGGCCTGCCCGCCTGATTAAGTGTGGCGGCCAGGGCGAAATCAGATGCATCGCTCTCCACCTGAAAGGGGATGGACTCATCAACAGCGTGCATCGTAGCTTTCGCGATGTCGGCTTTTAATTTATCAAAGGCCAATCGGGCCTCTGGTGTTAGGGGAAAAGAAGTGGACTTAATGAGCGGACGGGCTTTGTCCGCGTAATTGGGAACCCACTGTGCATAATAAGAGAAGTCTAAGCATCTTCTCAGTGCTTTTGCACGAGTGGGCAGGGGAAGTTCAGAGAGGGGGCGCATACGGTCTGGATCAGGGCCAATGACCCCGTTTTCCGAGGATGGCTAAACGGCACGTACGAAACACACACTTCTCCCTGTTGTAGGTCAGGTTCAGGCGAGATGCAGTGCGTAGGAAATTCAGGAGATTTGTGTCATGGTCCTGCTGGTCATGGCCGCAGATGGTGACGTTATCCAGGTACGGGAAGGTAGCCCGCAGCCCGTTCTGGTCCACCATTCGGTCCATAGCACGCTGGAAGACCGAGACCCCATTGGTGACACCAAAGGGAACCCTGAGAAAGTGGTACAAGCGACCATCCGCCTCAAAAGCCGTGTATTGTCGGTCCTCTGGGCGAATGGGGAGTTGGTGGTAGGCAGACTTGAGGTCTATGGTGGAGAACACCCGGTACTGCGCAATCTGATTGACCATGTCAGATATGCGCGGGAGGGGATACGCATCCAGCTGCGTGTATCTATTAATGTTCTGACTATAGTCAATGACCATCCGGGGTTTGTTCCCACTCCTAACCACCACGACCTGCGCTCTCCATGGACTAGCGCTAGGTTGTATGATCCTTTCCTTGAGGAGCCGCTGAACTTCAGATCGAATGAAGATCCGATCCTCAGCGCTGTAACGCCTACTCTTAGTCGCAATGGGCTTGCAGCCTGGCACAAGATTCTGGAACAAGGAGGGTGTGGTGATCTTCAGCGTCAAGAGGCTACAGGCAATTTGGAGGCTGCTGTTCTCCCACTGAAAGCGAAGGGAGTGGCCCACCGTACTGTAGGGTTACACTCCTCAAGTGGACCATGAAGTTTAGTCCGAGAACTATTGGCGCGCAAAGGTGCGGCAACACTAGGAGCTTGAAACGCTCGCAAACTGTGCCTTGCACCGTTAAAGTTACCACGCAACTCCCTAGCACGGTGACAGACCGGGACCTTGATGCCATAGAAATTGTCTGTTTGATAGGTTGAATCCGGAGTCCACACCGCTTCACAGTGTCTGGGTGGATAAAACTCTCAGTGCTCCCGCTGTCAAACAGACAATAAATCAAGTGGTCGTTTACCTGAATGTCCATCATAGACTTGTCAAGTCTATGAAGCTTGGCCTGGTCCAGGATGATCGACGCCACCGTTGGTTCATGAGCGCCACTGCAGGCAGCTGAGATTGACGAGGATGACCCCTGCTGGTCGTTCGCGGTCGGTGCCGACCAACATGGCCGCTCCCATAGGTCGCACGTGGGTGATGGCGCCAAACTCAGCGACCCCTGGTGGTCACACATCTCCGACTCCGTCGACCGTAATGGCATCGTCCTGGCCTCGCACGTGGACGAAGCCCTCGACGATG
Source organism: Mustelus asterias (assembly GCF_964213995.1). Lineage (NCBI taxonomy): Eukaryota > Metazoa > Chordata > Chondrichthyes > Carcharhiniformes > Triakidae > Mustelus > Mustelus asterias. The sequence continues at coordinate 43,795,496 of NC_135803.1, forward strand.
TTGACGACGAAGAACCGGGCGCTGAGGAATCGCAGGCCGCACTGCTGTTCCGAGAAGCAGATTTAGAGCGGCACACTTTCGAATAGTGCCCCTTCTTACCGCAGGCGGAGCACAACACAGCTTTAGCGGGACACCGTTGCCGAGTATGCTTCGCTCCCCCACAGAAGTAACACCGCGGGCCGCCCGGAGCTGCTGCCGTCGTCTGGCCCGAGTGTGAGCATGCCATCACGCAGCATTTCGAACCCGAGGGACGAGGAGGGATTGGCGACTGCTCCTGCCACGTTGTCTCCACGTGGTCTTCAGGATACAATACTAGGCTTTTGGAGGCCGTTTCCAGCATCTCCGCTAGTTCTATTGCCTGGGTGAGGTCAAGGTTACCTTTCTCCCGTAGTTTGAGTCGGATGTACGATGATCCGACTCCCGCCACAAACGCATCTCGAGCGAGGTCGTTCATATTCTGCTCCGCCGACACTGCTTTGCAGTTACAGCCCCTGGCTAGCTGTCGGAGCTCGTTCGCGTATTCCTCCATCGTTTCGCCGGACTGCCGTCGTCGAGTGGCTAAGAGGTAACGAGCGTGTATTTCGTTGGGCGGTTTAATATAACGCTTCTTAAGAAGCTCGAGGGCCTTTGTGTAGTCGGTGGCCGCACGGATCGCGAGGTAGACGGTGTCGCTTACCCTCGCATGGAGGACCCGGAGTCTGTCATCATCTGTGGTGACCGCTGCGGAGGCTGCCAGGTAGTCCTCAAAACATTTCAACCAGTGGTCGAAGGTGTTAGAGGCGCCCACCGCACGTGGATCTAGTGTAAGGCGTTCAGGCTTCAGTATCTGCTCCATACTCTTTTTTTCTTCCGACGAGAGTTTATTTACAGCAAATAAAATTGATGCGCGTTATCACACACGAGGCTTGATGCTCAGGAAATAAAGGCTTTTATTTGCTGTAACAAGGCAGCTACTAATTATATACACGATCCCAGACTGAGGGGTCCCAGACAGAGCAGAGACCTTTATACCTCTCCCAGGAGGCGGAGCCCGACTGGGATGTACCACAATAACTATAATACAAGGTGTAACAACCCAACCCTAACCCCAACAGCAACAAGTAGAACAACCCATCCCTAACCCCAACAGCAACATATATACATACTTGTAGTACTGGCCAGACCCTGGCTCAGTACTATCTAGTGGGAATCAACGATGGTTCACCACAGGAACAGAGATAGTTCATCATTTCATGTTCATTTATGTTCAGTTCTGATGTAATGTAAGATATTGATAACTCTAATAATTTTTAGCATTTGTAATATCTATGGATTTTATTCTTTAACCATAGTTTAAAAATAAATGGTTCATTTTTGATTCTTTGTTGGACAATTTAACAAATAAGCTAGTTGAGGAACAAGAAAGCCTGTGAAGAAACAAAATTGTTTTATTGGTTTCTGATGGAGCTGCATTGAGTCTTGAGCTGAAGCTGTCTTAATGGCCACAATACAATTAGATATTTGTTTTTAAATCAGCCTGAAGGAATACCTAAAGCACCCTGAACTCAAGATAATGCTATGTTTAAACAAACCATGCATTGCTTTAATTGATCTGTACCAGAAAAGAAAACTTTGTTCTCTGATGTAATGATAAGTGGTCTTAATTGTGGATTTTAATAGCTTTACAATGGGGATTGGGTTAACATACGTGAACAAGAGAATGTGACTTTATTTATGACTTCTCTGTATCTGGAAGGAAATATGCATTTGTCTGTGATGGAATGTATTCTTCAGGAGTCTACAACTCAAAGCAGGGGTTGTTGCACCTCCAAAAAAGGAACGGGAGACCGAGGGATAAAAGTTGAGAAATCTTAATTCTCATTAGCACAGTAATTCTCATTACCAAGGCTTCTTAATTCTCATTACCATTGCTTCTGGGGTGTGACTCTTCTGGACATAATTCAACATCACTTCAAAGACACAGAGATTCATGTGTTGGGTGCTGACAACACCAATATTTCCTGGTTTTGCATCTCATGGTTCCCCAATCCAGAATGTCCCACTTTTACCACTTTTTCAAAATTCACAAACAGGACAGTCCTTGTAGGCCCAATATTTCAGCGTGTTCCTGTCTCAGTGAATTTATTTCTTCCTACTCTGACTCTTTTTTTTCACCTTTTGCCCAGTCTCTTCCCACTTGCATCTGTGAATCTTTTGTAACCCTACATCATGGGGAGCTGGTGTAACGGGGATAGGGCGTAGTAAGATTTAAAAAAACAAGTGGGTCGGTGCAGACCCGATGGACTGAAATGGTCTCCTTCTGCACTGCAGGGATTTTATGATTCTATGATCTTTTCAATAGTTTCCAATTTTGTGGCCCTAACCACTACCTTATGAGTATGGACGTCCAATCTCTTTAACCTCCATTCCCCATCAGGACAGTCTGAGGGCTCTCCACTTCTTCCTTGAACAGAGAGACAACCAGTCCCCATTCACCACCCTTCTCCATCTGGCTGAACTTATTCTCTCATTAAACAATTTCTCCTTTACTTTGTCAAACTTCCTCCAAATAAAATGTGTTGCTATGTTACCCGCATGGCTTGTGGTTATGCCTGTTTCCTTGGGGCATGTGGAACAGTCCTACTCAGGCTCTTCCCACAACTCTTGATGACTATTGGTGCTGTTTCCTGCTCTCATCCAGAACTGGAAAACTTCATCAGCTTCCAATTTCCACCCTTCTCTCACCATCACATGGTTCAGCAATTCCTTTCCCTTCCTCTGCTTCCCTGTCCCCATTTCAATGTTCACAAATGTTCATTATAAGTCCACCAACTCTCACAGCTACCGAGACTACTCTTTCCTTGCACCCTGCCTCCTGTAAGGACTCCATTCCATTCTCCCAGTTCCTCCGTCACATCTGTTCTGAATATGTTAACCTTCCACAACAGCATTTCTAATGGGTCTTCCTTTTTCTTCAACCGAGGATGCCCCTGTCCCCCACAGCATGTTTGTCAGGGCCCTCAACTATGTCCAACCGTCTGCCACACTTTTGCTCTTACCACTTCCCCTCCCTCCCAGAAAAATGAAAGGGTTCCCTTGTCCTCACTTTCCACCCTATCATTCTCCAGAGTCAAAGGATCATTCCCTGCCATTTCTGCCACCTTCAGCAATGATGTCACCACTAAACAAATCTCCCCCTCCCCTGTCAGCATTCCAAAAGAACCATTCCCTTTGTGACACCCATTCACTCCTCAATCACCCCAACAACTCATTCCATTCCCATGGCACCTACCTCACAGGGTGTACTTGTACCTCCTCTCTCCTCATGGTCCAAAGCCCCAAACACTCCTTTCAGGTGAAGCAGTGATTTACTTGTACTTCTTCAAATTTAATATATTGTATTTGCTGCTCATAATGCAGTCTCCTCTATATTAGAGAGACCAAATGCAGTTTGCAGAACACCTTCACTCAGTCCACAAGCACGACCCTAAGCTTCCAATTGCTTGCCATTTTAATTTACCACCTTGCTGTCATGTTACATTTCTGACCTCGGACCGCTACAATGTTCCAGTGAAGCTCAATGCAAGCTCAAAGAACACCACCATGGCCAGAACTTTGTGACCATTCACACCGGCAGGATCTTCCAGTCCCGCTGTTAACACATCCCGCCATGGGTTTCCCAGTGGCAAGGGATGCATTCAATGGGAAACCCTGTCGACAATGGCAGGACCACAAGATCCTGCCACTGGCCAATGGCAGGTCGCCTCTGTGAAACATACAGAGGGAAGACGTGGAAAATCCCACCACTTATCTTCTGATTAGGCACTTTACAGCCTTCTGGACTCAACATTGAGTTCAACAATTTCAGGCCATGAATTCTGTCACCCATTCTGTTTTTTTGCCAAGTGCCGGTCTTAGTCTTGTTTTTCTTGTTTTTGTTTTCAAACATTACTGTTCATTATTCTGCCATTCACACTCTGATTGTTTTGTTTCTTAACTACAACTATTCCCATCCTGCTTACCTTTTGTTCCATGACACCTTGGTACTTAATCTCTCCTGCCCTCTCCCCTGTCCCAGACCTTCCACTTCGCTCTTCCTCCCCCACCCCTCTCAATGGTATAAAACCCATCATATTTCTATCTTCCTCGAGTTCTGAAGAAGTCATATTCAATTTAAAACGTTAACTCTGTTTCTTTTTGCACAGATGTTGTCAGACCTGTTCCAGCACCTTCTGTTTTTTGTTTTAGTTTTTCCAGGTCTACAGCAGCCTAGGCAATGATCCTAAATGTAAGTGACTTATTTGTACATTTTGTTCCTGTTCAGCCAGGAGCAGCCAGAGTTAGAGCTGAACAAATTTCCCAAGGACCCAACAGGTCAGTTTCATTGGGTTCACTGATTGCAGACAGAGCCAGGTAGAGAAGGCCCAAAGCCCAATTCCCAGCTCAAGCTTCTGCTGATGTCTTCAGGTGTGGATTCCAGTTGTCACCTATTTCATATCAGTTTCTGGCACTCCGTTCATTTCTCCCCAACAGTCAGGGTATAAACAGCAACTTGAAAATTTCACACCATCATTCAAAATGTGAACTGACCACCAGCATAAACAATGGAAAGACAACCACCAATTTTTCCTTCTCTAAAGAAAATTCCCGGAAATATACCGTCCTGCCTGCTACGGGAATTGGAGTGGGCGAGAGAAAGGCCTGTTGACTTCAGGCAGGATTTTATTGTTTTGGGACAAGTGAGGCCATCAAATCCTGCCCATTATTTGGTGCTGGGAACTTAGGGGTGCAATCAATAAGACATTGTTTTTGACTTATATTAACACTGGTCTCATATAAATCGCTATAAAAGTGATATAAATAAAGAGTAACACAAAATTTCATCTAAGTTTGGATACTCCTAAAGTTGTGCATTACATGAAATATTCTGGTGGATAGATCAGTGTCCTTGGAGTTTTATAATTGCACTAACCAGAATGGACTCAATTGTGAAAAAAATCAGGATAATGAATCTTATCAAAATGCCATTTATTGCAAAATTGTGGGTGATGAGCTGCATTTAAGGTTGTTTGCAAACAGATCTATTTTAATGCCATTAGTTTTAGAATTGCCATTCATGAAGCAAATACAGCAAAAACAGCTGACATACTGCAGTGACAGGTAGCCCACATAGCACTGAAACACGCTAAGCGATGCCTTTGAAGTCAGGTGGATCCCATTTCCATTCAAAATAAACTGCAGTTTTATCTACTTACATTTATTCTTTACCTGTCATGGCCTATTTCTGCCCCTTCTTCAGCATATGCTACACTCCCTCCAAAGCCAAGAAATCCTTCCTGAGGTCTCGTACCCAGAACTGGACATCAAACTTAAATAAGTTCCAACTAGAATTTTATACAACTGTAACAAAACTTCCACCCTTTTCCCCCTTGGGAGAAAGACAATATTCCATTAACCTTTCAAATTCATTTTCATACCGGTCCAGTAACTTTCAGTGATTCCAGCACTTAGACCCCTAAATCTCCTTGTTCTTTTACCATTCCGCATTCAAAGGAATATCAGAACATGAATAAGACCTTCATCCCCTTGAGCTTGTTTTGCCATTCAATTAAATCTGTATCTAACTGCATCTACCAGTCTTGGCTCCATGCTCTTTAATATACCTGTGTAACAAAAATTTACCAATCTTATTTTTGAAATTTACAATTGACCTAGTCTTAATAGCTTTTTGTGAGAGTGAGTTCCAGATTTCCACTGCCTTTTGTGTGAAGAAGTGTTTCCGGACATCACTCAAGTGGCCTACCTCTTAGAAACATAGAAAGTAGAAGCAGGAGTAGGCCGTTCAGTCCTTTGAGCCTGCTCTGCCATTCTTTATGATCATGGCTGTTCATCGAATTCAATATCCTGATTCCCCCCTTTCCCCCATACCTCTTGATCCCTTTAACCCCAAGAGCTATATCTAATTTCTTCTTGAAATCAGACAACGTTTCGGCCTCAACTACATTCTGTGGTAGCGAATTCCACATATTCACCACACTCTGGGTGAAGAAATTTTTCCTCACCTCAGTTCCTCATCCTCAAACTTTTCTATGAGATCCCCTCTCACTCTTCTAATCTCCAGTGAATATAATCTTGTTCCAGACTATCCCACCAGAGGAAATATTCTCTTCATTGACCCTATCAAATCCTTTAATCATATTTAACACCTCAATTGGATCACCTCTTAACTTTCTTTATTCAAGGAAATACAATCCTGGTCTAACCTCATAACTCTTTCAACCTTGGTACCATGTCGCTAAATCTATGCTTCACTCCCTTTAAGGCCAGGATGTCCTTCCTGAGATCTGGTGCCCAGAACCGAACAAAATAAGTGGGGTCCAGACAGAATGTTGTATATATAAAATGATCAAAACTTCTACCCTTTATATTCTAGGCACTTGAGGTAAAGGCCAGAATTCCATTACCTTTTAAATGAATTTTCATAGCAGTCAATTAGCTTTTATTAATTTCTCTACGTAGTATTTTCTGTACTAAATCTATCTGTGATTCACTATTATTAGTTTCTCACCATTTAGAAAATACTCATTTATCTTTCTTAAATCCAATCCAAAGTGGATGACATTACATTTCCCCATATTGAGCTACATCTACCACTGTTTCTCTCACTCATTTAATTGATCTATTACCCTTTGTACCATCGGCAGTATTATTGTGCTCCCTAAATATGCATCACCAGCAAACATGGATATATGGTTTTCTATTCTTTCATCCAAATCATTTGTAAAGATATTTAAAAGCTGAGGCCCCAGTATATATCTCTGGGGACACCAATATTCAGCCTTCATTATTTACTTCTGATGAGTTCCCAGCTTAGGTAAGACCTTCAACTTGGAGCTTAGCAAAAATTTCTAAGAGGTTGGAGGACTGGAAACTACAGAATCATCAAACAAAGTTTAAAGGGATGGAGTCTATTTAAGTTACATTTCTGCATGTTGGAGAAAATAACTGCTTCAGCCTTTCCAAAGGTTGTGTGCCTGGGGAGAATATCAATCTGGGAAATAAAGCCAAGGCAATGTAAAACATATGTGGAGGTAATAAAATGAGCAACTCCTTATTTTTAAAGAGTATCCCCTCGTTCCAGATTCTCCCACAAAAGGAAATATCCTCTCCACATCCACCCTGTCAAGACCCATCGTGATCTTATATCTTTTAATCAAGTCGCCTCGTACTCGTCTAAACTCGACAGCTCTTTCTCTTCTTCTTGCAGATACACAACTTCTGTCATTCAAGCAGGAACTTAGAATCACCACGTACAAAACAATTTTATATTTAAATCACTGCAAATAAATTTGCACAAAGGATGAGCTGTGTGCCACTTGTGCAGCGATACTTTCCCTCAATCCAACCCTCCACTTCTGCATTTTTGCTTTCATGAACCTCTGCCTGGCCATCCACTGCTCCCTTTTGAGGAAGGGTGAGAATTGCTTCAGGCCTCTGAAGAAGAAGTACCATTATTTGATCTGACAACTGCAGCCACCAGCTCCGGTACTAGCACTGCACATACCCAAGAGGGCAGCCTAGAGTGTGGATCTGTGTGTAGTAAATCACTGGCACATGTGGGCTCCAGCAAGGCTAGAGGGAAAGGACAGTTTGCATGTCAGTTCCCAGGAGGATGAAGTCACTGATGAGTTCTGCAGCAGGCAGTCGGATAAAGAGTTTGATGGGGCAGCATGGGAATGCTGGTGAGCGTGCACATCGATTTGCTTGTTGGACTGGAAGGCCTGCGAGACAACTTGTTTTCTCCATCAGGGAAAATTGAAGAATCTGGCTCCTACTTGGCACAAGGCTTCACACAGAGCTTGGAGCCCAACCATTCCAGTATGAAAGTGGTGGTCAGTTCTACAACAACACTTGCTAACGAATACAAGGTGCAGCATCTGATGGTTGCTGTTTCAACTTTAATTTCAGCACAAACAGTCACAATCAAACAACTCTGTGCTGCACTGTAAGCTCAGAGCGACATTAGGATGTTCCTGCTTTCTGCCTTGCTGGCTCAGATTACTGCCATTGTGACTACGAATACCAATACTCAAAAAGTATCATAACAGTCCAGCACCGCCCTCCAACAGATGACTAAGATTTCTGAGGCATTGCCCTGGGGAATGGGAGTGACTCTGTAGAGAATGAACCAGCTTATGTATCAGGATACTGTTGATCCCGACACTGCCATTCTGCCAGTGCCCTTGCTGTTGTCATATGGTCATCCAGCTCATGTGGCTGCTGCTTATGTCACGGTGGTGCAGACTGAGGTGAGACTCTTGAGGCTCAGAGCTGCTTGAGATGGCCTTGTGAGGAGATCTACCATCTCCCTCAGTGAAAGTCAGCAATCTTCCACCAGCCGTGTTGCAGCCATTGGGTAGAATTGCGTAAGAACTCTGGGATAGGCAAAGGGAACCACAGGACCAATACTAAAGAAAGGCACAAGGGTGAATCCTCAGTTCGGTATGTATTTTTGGACATGTTGCTGAGTAAAATTGTTATGGAAAGGTGTCATAGAAATCATGTGGCTTTTATTTCAGGATTCCGATCACCCAATTTCATAGAATCCCTACAATGCAGAAGGAGGCCATTTGGCCGATCAAGTCTGCACCAATTCTCAGATTGAGTATTTTACCCAGGCCCATTCCCCCACCCTATCCCCATAATCCCACACACTTACCATGGCTAATCCATCCAACCTACACATCTTGGGACACTGAGGGGCAATTTAGCATGGCCAATCCACTTAAACTGCACATCTTTGAAGTGTGGGAGGAAACCGGAGCACCCGGAGGAAACCTATGCAGACGGGGGGGGAGAATGTGCAAACTCCACACAGTCACCCAAGGCCGGAATTAAACTCGGGTCCCTGGCGCTGTAGGGCAGCAGTGCTAACCACTGTGCCACCGTGCCGCTTCTAACTCATTTCATCTGCTGTGGGAACTTCAATCATGCCTTTGTTACCTCCAGATTTGACTATTCCATTGCGCTCTTGGCTCATTTCCCACGTTCTATTTTCCATTAACTTGAAGTTATGCAAAACGCTGCTGACCTTGTCTTAACTTGCACTAAGTCTCATTCATTTATTATCTCTATGTTCGCTGATGTCCCAGAAGGAAAAATGCAGTAAAAGCTGGAAAGTAAGAATACTGGTCTGAACAGTTTTGTTCCTATTGGGCTACAGTCGCTCTCAATCAAGCAACGTTTTGAGTTCAAAATTCTCATGCTTGATTCTGAGTCCCTCAAAATCAAGTCTTGCCCCTTCCGACCTTTACTATATCCTACAGATTCACAATCTTCCAATATCTGTGCTCCTCTAATTCAGGCTTCGAGAACATCCCTGATTTTAATTGCTCCATCTTTAGTGGCTGGACTTCAGGTGCCTAAGCTCTGGAATACCGTCCCTGTACCCCTCTACTTCATTTTTCTTCTTTAAGATGTTCAAATTAAACCAAGCTTATCTGATCTCATATCTCCTTATGTGTCTCTGTGCCATATTTCCTTTACAATGCCCCTGTGAAGCACATTGGGGACATTTACTATGCTGAAGGTGTGGTTGATTTTGGGCAAGGGGCACTCAGATGGTACTTTTTTACTCATTCATGGGACATGGGTATCCTTAGCTGGCCAGCATTTATTGCCCATCCCTAGTTGCCTGAGGGCAGTTGAAAATCAACCACACTGATGTGGCTCTGGAGTCACATGTAAGCCAGACCAGGTAAGGATGGCAGATTCCCTTCCCTAAAAGATATCAATGAACCAGATAGGTTTTTCTGACAATCGACAATGGTTTCATGGTCATCAGTAGATTCTTAATTCCAAGTATTTTTAAAAATTTAAATTCCACCATCAGCCATGGCAGGATTCAAACCCAGGTCCCTCGAACATTAGCTGACTTTCTGGATTAATAGTCCAGCAATAATACCACTAGGCCATCACCTCTACAAGTGCTGGCTCCAGAGACACTGCTGAGCCAAATTTTGGAGCCAATCTCAATTGCAGTATTCCATGGCAAGTATTTGGCAGGGTGGCAAGGTGGCACAATGGTTAGCACTGCTTCCTCACAGCGCCAGGGACCTGGGTTCAATTCCAGCCTCGGATCACTGTCTGTGTGGAGTTTGCACTTTCTCCCTGTGTCTGCATGGGTTTTCTCTGGGTGCTCTGGTTTCCTCCCAACAGTCCAAAGACGTATGGGTTAGGTTGATTGGTCATGCTAAACTGACCCCAGTGTCAGGGGGATTAGCAGGGTAAATGAGGGTTTCGGGAATAGGGCCTGGGTGGGATTGTGGTCGGTACTGACTTGATAGGCTGAATGGCCTCCTTCTGTCCTCAAGGGATTCTATTCATTCTCCATTGTAACAGGTTACCACAGCTGAAACATCATATTTGAGGCAGGTAAACCCAGATATTAAAGAATGATTCCTTTACAGAATAAATCCACAAACACATACTGAATGAGATAACAAAGTGTACAGATCAGCATTTTTCTGAACTTGATGTTTTTTTCCCAAGTATTGAAACAGTCATGAGGGTGTATGATAGTGCGGGCTAACTCAATGATACAGCTGACTGATCAGGGCAAGGTTCAACTATGGTTTATCAAATGGTGGAGGATGCTGCTTGCATTTTAATTCCTTTCCTTCTCACCATGAAAAGTGTTTCACTCAACGGGCGGGATTTTATGGCCTCGCTCGTCTCGAAACTGTAAAATTCCGATCAAAGTCAATGGATCTTCCCACGCTCCGCCCCTTGCCTGCTCCAATTCCTGTAGCGGGCGGACCGATAAAATTCCAGTCAATAACTCTTTTCTAAATAGTGACACTGAATAAATGTCTACAATGCTAATATGTCAAATAACCTGTTTGTAATTTAAAATGATGTGGAGATGCTGGCGTTGGACTGGGGTGAACACTAAGTGTTTTAACAACGTAAGAAGTTTAACAACACCAGGTTAAAGTCCAACAGGTTTATTTGGTAGCAAAAGCCACACAAGCTTTCGGAGCTGCAAGCCCCTTCTTCAGGTGAGTGGGAATTCTGTTCACAAACAGAGCATATAAAGACACAGACTCAATTTACATGAATAATGGTTGGAATGTGAATACTCACAACTAATCAAGTCTTTAAGAAACAAAACAATGTGAGTGGAGAGAGCATCAAGACAGGCTAAAAAGATGTGTATTGTCTCCAGACAAGACAGCCAGTGAAACTCTGTGGGGGTTACAGATAGTGTGACATGAACCCAATATCCCGGTTGAGGCCGTCCTCGTGTGTGCGGAACTTGGCTATCAGTTTCTGCTCAGCGACTCTGCGCAGAAACTGATAGCCAAGTTCCGCACACACGAGGACGGCCTCAACCGGGATATTGGGTTCATGTCACACTATCTGTAACCCCCACAGAGTTTCACTGGCTGTCTTGTCTGGAGACAATACACATCTTTTTAGCCTGTCTTGATGCTCTCTCCACTCACATTGTTTTGTTTCTTAAAGACTTGATTAGTTGTAAGTATTCGCATTCCAACCATTATTCATGTAAATTGAGTCTGTGTCTTTATATGCTCTGTTTGTGAACAGAATTCCCACTCACCTGAAGAAGGGGCTTGCAGCTCCGAAAGCTTGTGTGGCTTTTGCTACCAAATAAACCTGTTGGACTTTAACCTGGTGTTGTTAAACTTCTTACTGTGTTTACCCCAGTCCAACGCCGGCATCTCCACATCATGTTTTAACAACACCAGGTTAAAGTCCAACAGGTTTATTTGGTAGCAAACACCATTAGCTTTCGGAGCGCTGCTCCTTCGTCAGATGAAGTGGAAATCCATCTGACGAAGGAGCAGCGCTCCGAAAGCTAATGGTGTTTGCTACCAAATAAACCTGTTGGACTTTAACCTGGTGTTGTTAAAACTCTTACTGTAATTTAAAATAGCAGGCATCAATTTAAAATGACAAACATGACAAATTATTATTCTTTCATTCAAATATTACTCCCCAATGCAAATCGACTTATGAAAAGTCTTTGCATTAAATTTAAACCGTTGATCCAATCTAAACAAGCTTTAATAATCATTAATAAAATTCCAGAACTTGATCAGGCTCGGTCTAATCCATGAAAGCAAGGATTCTGGGGGTGGGGTGAAGAGGAGAGAAGTTAATGACTGAAATATACGCGTGACATCCTTACTTCAATTATTATTTTATATGGATGGCTTTTGTCATGCAGAAATTCACAGTTAATTAGTAAGAAACAGTAGTCAGCATGATTTTTATGTTGAGGTTGCATGTATACTAAACGGATGTAGGTGGAATAGATTGCATATTTAGGACCATTAATTGGTGCAAGCTGCAGCTAATTTGGTTCCTATCCTAAAATTAATCCAACACAGTATTTGGCATATTAAATTCAATATGTATTTCATGATAAATAATCCACAAGATCAACCAGTTGCGCTAAAGTGTAGTCAATTATGTGTACAATTGATCAACCCTCCCCATCAACATCCTGCTCCCTTCCCTCAGCCCTAAATTTAACTTAAAACAAAATACTCCGGATGCTGGAATATGAAACAAAAACAGAAAATGCTGGAAAATCTCAGCATCTGTGGAGAGAGAATAAAGCCTGTTACGAGTTAGGGTGACGCTTCGAAGGATCATCCTGACTCGAAACTCGATTCTCGCTCCAAAGATGCCGTCAGACCTGCTGAGATTTTCCAGCATTTTCTGTTTTTGCTACAATTTAACTTGTTCTTCTCAGTGGGCTCTTAAGGATTCTTGACAGAATCTGTTGTGAGCCTTCTTTAAATATGTACATTTGGCCCCACTGTCATTTTGGCGGGCCTGATTGTTCATTGAACTGTTGGCCTGAACAGGGAAGCAGTTGTGTCTTTCCCGCAAGATTATTCTAGAAAGGAGGAGAAGCCAAGATCTGAGCAGCACGAAATGATAAGTCTTTTTCATAGTATAAGTGTGTAGCGTATAAAGGGTTAATGTGGGATTGAGTACAGTCTGCCCACATAGTGATGTAAGAGGGCCCATGACCCAGACCCAGGTGTCAGTGTAGTGTTAACAGAGATAGGTAAAGACCTAAGCAATGAGATAGCTCCTAGTCTATACATTTATACTGTGTGTATAAATATCTTGTTAATAAAGACTTGCAGTTAACCTATGGAAGACTTCTTTAAGAGACACCATTCTGTAATGAACACCCTTCAGAAACCTTCAACCTTACAAAAATGGCAAAATGCTGGAAAACTAAGAATGTTGGTTAGCCACAGCTGGAGTATTGTGTGCAGTTCTGGTTATCTGGAAGGATGTGATTGCACTAGAGGGGTTACAGTGGAGATTCACCAGGATGTTACCTGGGATGGAGCATTTGAGCTATAAGGAGAGACTGGATAGGCTTGGATTGTTTTCTTTTGAGCAGAGAAGGCTGAGGGGGGACATGATTGAGGTGTATAAGATTATGAGGGTTATGGACAGAGTGAACAGGAAGCAGCTGTTCCCCTTGGTTGAGGGGTCAATCACAAGGGGGCATAGTTTAAGGGTAAGGTGCAGGAGATTCAGAGGGGTTTTGAGAAAAAAAAATCAGAGGATGGTGAGAATCTGGAGTGCACTGGGTGGGAAGGTGAAGGACCTGATGAAGGGGCAGTGCTCCGAACGCTTGTGCTGCCAAATAAACCTGTTGGAATTTAACCTGGTGTTGTGAGACTTCTTAAGGTGGAGGAGGCCAGAAACCTTACAACCTTTAAAATGATTTGGCTGAGCACTTGAAACATTCAGTGACATGGATAAAGTGCTGGAAAATGGGATTAGCGTGACTTTAATGGTAGTTATTATCAGTGCACACATGATGGGCCAACAGACCTTTTCTGCACCGTACAGCTCTATGACTACAGGCCGCATGGTGGCACAGTGGTTAGCACTGCTGCCTCACAGCGCCAGGGACCCGGGTTCAATTCCCAGCTTGGGTCACTGTCTGAGCGGAGTCTGCATGTTCTCCCCGTGTCTGCATGGATTTCCTCCGGGTGCTCCGGTTTCCTCCCACAAGTCCGAAAGACATGCTGGTTAGGTGCATTGGCCATGCTAAACTCTCCTTCAGTGTACCTGAACGGGCGCCAGCCGGAATGTGACGACTAGGGGATTTTCACAGTAACTTCACTGCAGTGTTAATGTAAGCCTACTTCTGACACTAATGAATAAACTTTAAACTTTAGTGTACTGCGCTTCTCGAGGCCTCTCCAGCGTGAAGACAAGATATGCCATCATAGAAAAGGAAACCCTCACAGTCACATGGGCCCAAAGTTTTCACCTGCACCTCACATAATTCACCTATGAGACTGTCATTGTCCACTGGAAAAACCAGTTGACAGCAGACAAACTTTCAAGAGCCACAGTTGACAGAATGTCAACTTTGTTGCAGAATTGGAGGCTTACTCTCAAGCAACAAGCAAATACCTGCCTATAACCACAACCAGGCTGCAACACATCCGTCAGGATCAGCAGTGTGATGAAGAGTGTGCCCGCATTTGCAGATACTGTCAACAAGATGTCCTCAGCAGAGAGCCAACAGAGGTGCCACAGAAATATAGTTCTGGCAGAAAAATCATTTTACAGATATAGATGATATATAGATACAGATATAGGTCTATGATAAACAGCCAGTCATTCCAGCCTCCCTTGACCAGATGTCCTTCAAAAAATATATCAAGGTCACCTGGGCATCAAAGTGCAATCATGGGTCCAATCCACTGTCTGTTGGCCAGGCAGCGGATTGGTGATAAAATAGACCATTATGATTTGCCAGGTTTGCGCTTTGCACCAGCTGGACCAAAGGGAACCCCTCATTCCCACACAATTCCCTTCACAGGCCTTGGGAGAGGCTGGGCATAGACCTCTTCGTGTACGATGGCAAATTCTTCCTGATCATGGTGGACTACTTATCCAGATGGATGGGTATCAACCAACTTTATACAACCACGGCAAAAACTGTCAACAAAGTGCTAAAAGAATGTTTGCGAGCTCATTTTTGCTATCCTTGTGGAGAAAAGAAGAGCAGGAGTGCTCCTCTGAACACAAAATTAAGTTTAGGCCTCTCCTGGCTCTCCGATTGCCAACTGCCAAAATGTCTTCCCTCTGACCTGAGTGCTAAGAACTATTTCTACAGATGCTGGCAGGTGGCTACTGCTTCCTGTCAGTTTCAGACTCTCAACTAGCTCATGTGGTGAGCATATAGCCGAGTCCGAGGAGATCAAAATAACTGGGCCTCATGCTACTGAGATCAGGACAGATTGTCCTCAGCCCAAGTTAAAACTGGGGTTTATAATTCAAACTCTGTTTCTGTCTTCTGAGGTACATTGTAATCATCTCACAATTTGATGCATATTTTAAAATTGTTAGAAACGTTCACCAGAATGCTGCCGAACAGTTACACTGGCAAACATCTGACATCTGCATCTACTTTTCAATTCTTTACATGTGAAAATTGTCACAAATAGCAATAATGAGGTGTTATTACAGTAATTTTCCTATGGTTGATTTTTTGCAATTAAACATTTTTAAAAAACGTGTCTGTGCTACTGCAATGCTGATTAAGTGATTGAGCAGGCTTCCTCCTGGTTTAATTGGATTTCCCTTAGCTCTATTTGACCCAGAGGGATCCTTGACTGATAATTCTCCTTCCTTATACACATTCATTCCACATGGGTGACTCCATATAATGGAATTATCTGTAGAAAAAAAAGATTGTAATGCTTAACCATTGTAGTGCTCCAGGAGCAAGATTATACAACACTTTTGGGACCGGAGTAGCTTTTTTAACAAGTAATTAATACAGTAGAACTTATTTGTAAATACTGCCTCGAGCAATAGGAATTATTCATTTCCTATAGCAAGGATGGAAAGGAGACTTAATAGAAACAATTAGACATTTCAACATAATGCAATCACATTCTGGACCTTGGCTACCTCATCTAATACTCATCTTGATCTATTTCTATTCCCAGTGCAGTTCCTTGCTTTCAGATTGTACATAATGCATGATATTTTAAAATGATTTTTTTTTCTAAATCTTGGTGCACACAGGATGTAGTATATATTCATTTCACCCCTTAACTGGATGCAGAGAGATAGAAATTCACTCAGGTCATGGTTCAAAATGGGCAACATTGCAGTAAAAAGCACTGAATATCAGAATATCGGGCAACTGATCTAGTTGATTTACAACATCTCCCAAGATTATTTTATACCCAACAATCCCTGAAACAAATAACCTGTATGAGTTTGTAGGATTTTAGAACCAACATTATTGGATTGAGTATAAATCCTGCAGTTTTTCCTGCCTGAGTGATCCGGTTACACCAGTCTAATTTCTAATTCTTCTTTTAACTATATGTTGGTGGGCTGCTATACAAGTTAAATTGAGTGATTGGAGCATATTTAATTCCCCTTCTGCCTTCTTAGTTTAGCTTGCATTAAACAACTACAGTTAAATGGGGGAGGTGGTAATTGAATGTGTAATTTAACAAAAAGGTAGTCCTAGTAATAGTGACCAAGAAGCCATTGTTGATTGTTCATAAAAAACACATTTGATTCACTAATGCCCTTTAAGAAAGGAAATTTGCTGTCCTTACCTGGTCTGGTCCACATGAGACTCCAGACCTACAGCTGTGTGGTTGACTCTTATCTGCCCTC
The DNA here is from genome assembly GCF_964213995.1 of Mustelus asterias. Taxonomy (NCBI): domain Eukaryota; kingdom Metazoa; phylum Chordata; class Chondrichthyes; order Carcharhiniformes; family Triakidae; genus Mustelus; species Mustelus asterias. The sequence continues at coordinate 43,812,194 of NC_135803.1, forward strand.
TGAAATGGCCCACCAAACCACTTAGTTTTATCAAACCACTGCAAAGTCAGAAAGGAAAGAAACTGCACAGATAGCCCAGCATCGATCTAGGCACCAGAAATTACAATGGCATATGCAGCCTTGATGACATTGCAAATCTGGGGGGTTGTGTTAAAAGTGGGAGAAATGTCACACAGGCGAGTCAAGCAACAGCCTGACATAGTTATAATCACAGAATTATACCTCACAATGTCCAAGACACCATCATCACCATCCCTAGGTACGTTCTGTCCCACTAGCAGCATAGACCACACCAGTGATGGTGGCACAGTGGTACACCGTGGGAGGGAGTTGCCCTTGGAGTCCTCAACATTGATTCCAGCCCCCATGAAGGCTCATGGCATCAAGTCAAATACAGGCAAGGAAACCTCCTGCTGATTACCACCAACCACCACCTCCTCCTCTCTCAACTGATAATTCAGTAGTCCACCATGTTGAAACCATTTGGAAGAAGTACCTTTCAAGAGCGCAGAACATATTCTGGGTGGGTGACTTCAATGTCCACCACCAAGAGTGGTTCAGTTACACCTCTGCTGATTTAGCTGAGTGAGTCCTGAAGGACATAGCTGCTAGACTGGGTCTGCAGAAGGTAGTGAGGCAACCAGCATGAGGGAAAAAAAAACAACTTGACCTCATCCCCACGAATCTACCTGTTACTGATGCATTTGTCCATAGCAGTATTGGTAGGAATGACCACTGCACCAACCAGGTGCCAACCTGGTGAAGCTACAACACAGGAATACTTATACAGCACAAGAACACAACACACAACACAACAAATAGAAGCAGAAGTAGGCCACCAGGCCCTTCAAGCCTGCTCCACCATTCAATATGATCATGGCTGATCCGTGCTGGCCTGAACTCCTTTTCTGTGCCATTTCTCCATAGCCGTCTATTCCTCGACCTATCAAATATTTATCCACCTCCACTTTAAATACTTCTAATGATCCAACCTCCACCACCCTCAAGGGGCAGAGAATTCCAGAGATTCACCACCCTCCACAAGAAGAGATTTCTATGCACCTCAGCTTTAAATGTCCACCCTTTATCTTGTAGCTATGTCCCCTTGTTCGAGACTCTCCCACTAGTGGAAACATCTCACTATCTATCTTGTCAAGCTCCCTCGGGATCTTATATTTTGAATAAAGTCACCCCCTCACTCTTCTAAACTCCAAAGAATACAGACCCAGACCATTTAGTATCTTTTGTTGGGATAATCCTCTCATCCCAGGAATTAGCCTGGTGAATCTCTTTTAGATTGCCTCTAATGTTACTATATCCTTTTCTAGGTAAGGGGATCAAAACTATAAATAGTATTCTATGTGAGGCCTCACCAACACCCTGTACAATTGCAACAAAACCTCTCTATCTTTAAACTCAAACCCCTTTGCAATAAAGGCCAAAATGCTATTTGCCTTCTTAACTATTTGTTGGATCTGCTGCTAGCTTTCTAATTCATGCACTAGAACACCTAGATCCCTCTGTACTTCACTCACCTGCAGTCTCTCTCCAATTAGATAATAAGCTGCCTTTTGATTCCTCCTACCGGAGTGTATGATCTCACACTTGCCCACATTAAACTCCATTTGCCCGTTTTCACCCAGAGACCCAATTTATCTATATCCCATTGCAGAATCACAATATCCTCATCACAACCTGCCCTTCCACCTGTCTTCGTATCATCGGCAAATGTGGAAACCTTACATTCTGTTCCGTCCTCCAGGTCTTTAATGTAAATAGTGAACAATTGAGTGCCAAAAACTGATCCCTGCAGTACCCCAATGGTTATGTTTTTCCACTCTGCAAAGGACCCATTTATTCCAACTCTCTGTTTTCTATGTGACAGCCAGTTTTCAATCCATGCCAACATATTTCCTCCAATTCCATGGGCTTTTACTTTATGCACCAGTCTCTTTTGCGACACCTTGCCAAATGCCTTTTGGAAATCTAAATGCACTACATCTACAGATTCCCCTCTATCTACTCTGCTTGTTACACCCTCAAAGAATTTGAGCAAATTTGTAAACATTAATTTACCTTTCAGAAAACCATATTTACTCGGTTTGATTATATTCAGCTTTCCTAAATGATCAGCTATTTCATCTTTGATTATTGACTCCAGTATCTTGCCAATAATAGATGTTAAACTAACTGGCCTATAGTTATCTGCCTTCAGCCTTTTTCCCTTTTTGAACAAGGGCATTTCATTGACTGTTTTCCAATCTTCTGATACCTTCCTGGAATTTAGTGAGTTACGAAATATTTCTACCAATGGGTTCACTATCTCTCCAGCTACTTCCATTAAAACTCTAGTGTGTAGTTCATCGGGCCCTGGTGACTTGTCTGCCTTTAGCCCCTTGAACTTGCTAAAGAGTGGAAGCAGCATGCGATAGACAGAACTAAGCAATCCCACAACCAGAGGATCAGATCTAGGCTCTGCAGATCTGTCACATCCAGTTTGGAATGGCAGTGAACAATAATAAACTAAATGGAGGAAGGGACTCCACAAATATCCCCATCTATAATAATAGGGGAGTCCAGCACAACAGTGCAAAAGACAAGGCTGAAACACTTGCAAACATTTTCAGCCACAAGTGCCAAATAAATAAACCACTCAGCCTCCTCCTGAGGTCCCCAGCATCACAGATGCCACTCTTCAATCAACTCGATTCTCTCCACTTGATATCAAGAGACGGCTGAAGGCACTGGGTACAGCAAAGGCTGTGGGCCCTGACAATGTTCCAGCAATAGTACTGAAGACATGTCCCATAACTAGCCACACTCTTAGCCAAGTTGTTCCAGTACAACTACAACACTGGCACCAACCCAGCAACATGGAAATGCCCAGGACAAATCCAACTCAGTCAATTACCACCCCCTCAGTCTATCTTGATCATCAGTAAAGTGATGGAAGGGGTTGTCGACAGTGCTATCAATTGGCACTTGCTTACCAAAACCTGATCACTTACACTCAGTTTGGATTCTGCCAGGGTCACTCAGCTCCTGACCACATTACAGCCTTGTGCCAAACATGGGCAAAAGAGCTGAACTCATGGGGTATGTTGAGATTGACTGCCCTTGACATCAAGGCAGAATTTGACCAAATGTGGCATCATGGAATCCAAGCAAAACTGAAATCAATTGGAATCGGGGAAAAATCTCCAGTGGTTGCAGTCACACCGAGCATAAGGGAAGGTGGTTGTAATTGTTGGAGGTCAATCATCTCAGTTGCAGGATATTGCTGTAGGAGTCCCTCCAGGTAGTGTCCTAGGTGTAACCATGTCAGCTGCTGCATCAATGACCTCCCTTCCATCATCAGGTCAGAAGTGGGGATATTTGCCGATGATTGCACAATATTCAGCACTATTTGTAACTCTTTAGATACTGAAGAAGTTGTGTCCATATGCAGCACGATCCGAACAGCAGTTAGGCTTGGGCTGACAAGCAGTGAGAAACATTTATGTCACATCAGTGCCAGGCAATGACCAAATTCAACAAGAGAGAATTTAGCCATCTCCCCTTGACATTCAATTACATTACCATAGTTGAATCTCTCACAATCAACATCCTGGGGGTGACCATCGACCATAAACTGAACTGGGCAAACCATATGTATATTGTGGCTACAAGAGCAGGTCTGAGGCTGGGAACTCAGTGGTGAGTAACTCACATCCTGCCTCCTTGGAGCCTGCCCATCATTTACAAGGTACAAGCGAGGAGTGTAATGGAATACTCTCCACATAGCTGAATGATTGCAGCTCAAACGACATTAAGAAGTTTAACACCATCTAAGTTAAAGAAGCCCGTTTGATTAGCACCCACCTTAAACATTCACTCCCTCCAACGCCAATGTACAGTGGCAGCAATATGTACCATCCGTAAGATGCACTGTAGCAACTCACCAAGGCTCCTTTGACAGCATTTTGCAAACCTGCAACCTCCACCAATGAGAAAGACAAGGGCATTGAATGTATGGGAAAACTACCCCATTTTCCTCCAAGCCACACACTATCCTCACTTGGAACTATGGGTGAGATTTTCCGGCTGCGCTCACCCCAAATCTGGAAAATCCCGTGCAAAGTCAACAGACTTTTGCATGGTCCGCCCCCCCCACCTGCTACGATTCCCGATGGGATGGGAAAACTCTCCCCCATAGATCAAAATCCTGGAAGTCCCTTCCTAACAGCACAGTGGGTGTATCTATACTACACAGACTGCAGCAAATTAAGAAGACGCTTCATCACCACCTTCTCAAGGGCAATTAGGGATAGGAAATAAATGCTGGTCTAGCCAATGATGCCCACATCCCTTGAAGGTTTTTTTAAAAATTGAACCATTGCAGCTAAGGTAAATAGCAGAGCAGACGTTGAAACTTCTCAACGGTTCATATATTTTCATAAAATATCAGGAGTGCCAGACATCATTATCTTTTCAAAAGTAAATCACACTTATTGAAAGTCTCTTCAGGTCAATCTCAATCATTTCATACTTGGAGAAAAACAACTTTCATATGAATAACTGTATTCCACGTCTGTAGTAGACTGGTTCAAAATGAATTTCTTGGATTCAAACCATTTGAAAAATACCACTCCAGGAATACATATGGCCAATATTTTCCCAAACTAGAAGCATTGTATAATCTTTACCAAATAATGCTTGCACTTGTGCCAGTATTATTTCAGTTCTCTAATAAACAATCTTCCGAGGCAAGAATTTACATATTAGCAAAACTAATCCAGATGAATGAGCAAGACCCAAATTGAAATGGATTCATTCTGCATATCAATTTATGAATGCTAAATGCAGCAACAAAAGTCAAGGACAGTTTATAAGTGAGGGTACGATTTGTTAACTTCTTTCATATTGCAATAGATCACAAAATATCATAATTATATCACTGATATAATAATCAAGGTAACGCTAACGGGTATTCAATATTTAGCAACTTCAATGCGAATTGGCAGGTAAACCATGGCAGAAATCCAACCTAATTCTATGTAGAATTAGGACAGAAATGTGCAACAGCTGCATTTGACAGTAACTGATTAATGTTGCTGTTCCCATTTTGTGCTCATATGAATCTAATCTGTTCAAGATCCCAGCCAGGTTCTGTCATTGGCATCAATTTCCTTGCAGCATATTAGCAAAACTGTGTTCCGATCATGGGAATGTGCTGAGGAATTTGGATAAATAACACCAGAAATACAACTTTATATTCACTGTTGTGAAGGTAGCAAATCTCAATCAATATGTACTATGAAAGGTCAACAGTAAACAAGTGAAGGCTCAGGCAAAGTCTCTCTTCTCGGACAAGATCACATCAATGGTACTCAATGACTAGAGATTAAGGATTACTTGACTGGTGGCTCAAACAACCATCAGTTTCATTACTCTTGTCTTCAGCCAAAAACATCCAAAGATCATTGAAGACCGAGATAGAAGTGAAACCATGAGAAATGTTACATTTTTGCTAAGGTGTTCCACATACAGTGGGCCTGTTTGCGTGTTTGAGTGTGAAAAAGTCATACATTGCTCAAGGCTATTGGTTTTATTCAATTGAAATCCCCACAAGTTCATTTCTGCAGTTGAAAACAAACTGCTCCGGGATACAATAAGATGTATTTTTTCATGTCATATATATATAAATCTCAGTTTATATATGTATCCACTGTATGAAACTTGCTTTTATAAAAGCTCACCTGAAAATGGCATTAACTCTACTTTCAGTTTACTACAGCAAATATTGTTTAGTCCTAATTTGGGCTATTTTGGAATTTATGTACAACACTGATATCCTATTCACGGTACAAGTGCAACAGTAGTTGTGGATTGAATTACAACAATATAAGTAGAAACGCACATCAACATTTTAAAATTTATTTTTCAGAAATTCCAGGAATTAAAAATGTGCTATGGCTTTGCGAGTGTCCATTATTACTTACACAGATTCAAAGTCAAATTTTACACAAAATAGGAACTGATTGGTTGAGCACATTGTCCTTTGGCCCAAGCTCTTTATCTGGGTTTGATCGATATGTAATGTATGGTGGGGACGGGGCTGAGGGGAACCATCTGCTCTCCCATAATAGTCAGCACAAAATTTTTCCTTATGTCACTCCTGGTCCTCTTGCCAATTACCTTAAATCAGTACCCTCTTGTTATCAACCTTCAGCCACTGGAAACAGTTGTGTAACATGATTCCATTCAGGATTTCAAAACATATTGGGCAGTATTTAATAGAGACGATGGTGGTCTCACCCATTGGCTAGAAATCCAGTGAGAGCCCATCTTTTTTGGGAAGGCTCACCACATTAGGTGCCACTCAGGCACTTGACAGGCTAGAGGTGTACCTTCCCATGGCAGCAAGGACACTGGGGGCTGAAGTCCTGTCTGCCGAGAGCTGCTGGCCAATTAAAGGCCGGCAGCTCTATTGAATGGCAGTGCCACCACGATACCCATTGAGGCCCATATTGTTGCTGGATCCTGGGCCACAGGTGATTCATGGTGGGAGGTGAGACATAGCGTAGACGTTACAGGGGAGGGAGAGTGATGGGATTGGCAGCAAGGGTAGGGTGCATCTCTCAATAAATACCCCTATGTCCTTCAATCAGTCACTGAATGCCTTTGAACAAGGAACTCCTGGGATCCCACCAGCAAACCCACATGGCCATTAATTGGTGGTGGGGTGGGAAAGTTGTCCATGGTCCTTACCTCCATGAACCTAATCAGTGTGGAGGTGGGAAAGTCGTGGGTTCCCACCTGCCAACCTCCCAGCTGATTAAATGACCCTCATCACCAAACTCTCCATGGGGGAGGACATAAATACTACCTTTTGTTTTCAAAATATTAGGAGATAATATGAAAAACTAAAACTGCTTTACTCAAACTTTATCCATCGTGCAGAGCATTAAAATATAGTGATTACCACAGATCCAAGAGTAAAACAATGGAAATCATGTGACATTTTAGAGCCTCACTGGCTTAGCATATAAAAATCCAACACCAGTTAGACATAAATTAAAAATTTGCACACTTACTGAGAAACAGAAATTGCTGCCAAATAATAGTGAGGTAATGTCATTCACCATTATTTATGTGTAAATGGTACAGCAACTTCTGATGCAGGGTAGATGTGCAATTAAACGTGAACATCCAATGGTTGCTCTCTAAGATGCATCATTGCCATTAGCTCTACCAAAACAGCATCACATCATAACCTTATCATTGACATTCATTCAATGTCAATGGAGAGTTTGTGCTATTTATAGTAGATATGATATTAAGCCAGGAATGATATAAATCCATTGCAGAAATTTATGGCTAATAATCAATAGCTGAAATACTCTTGTAACACTGTGATAATTGTTAATTACTACCAATTAACTCCCCGGCACAGATTATTCACCCCTTCAAGTGTGGAGTTGCATACCTTCAAGGATGGCATTTCTCGGGGAGCTTTTTACATGTTAAATTCTAAATTAAAAGCATTCCTTACTTTTTTAATTTGTCTCTTAATCCAGTCATTCTTTCCCTCTTATTTCTCTTTCTGCATCTGATTTGAAATTAGTTCCCCTTTAATTCACCCACCCTCTCAGTCTTCCCAGCGTTTATCTCTCAATGCTTAAATCTCATTATTTCGGGAGATATAACAATTGCTTGGTCTGTCCGCCTCGGGTTCCAAGTGTCGTTTCCTTTCCTGGTCTATTATCAACTCAAACAGAAAAAGGCTGGAAAATCTCAGCAGGCCTGACAGCATCTGTGGAGAGAGAATAGTACCAACATTTCGAGTCTAGATGACCCAGAGCTCTGACGAAGGGTCATCTAGACTTGAAACGTTGACTCTATTCTCTCTCCACAGATGCTGTCAGACCTGCTGAGATTTTCCAGCATTTTTCTGTTTTTGTTTCAGATTCCAGCATCCACAGTATTTTGCTTTTATCTATTATCAACTCAAACTTTCAGTAATGTAGGTGAGGGCAAAAACATTTTGAGCTAAAATCTGCAAAGGCAAGCCTAACTAACTGCAGACAGTGTTAGACACCCTGCTATAGCAGAATGTGACCCAGTGTTTTTGCATTCATAAATTCCTATTCCATGCCTCAAAGTCAATTTCTTGCATAAATTGATTTTTGTTACATTGATAGCATACTATTCAGTGCTGATACATTATAAAGTAGCACTTTTGCTGTACAAATATGTTCACCCTCCATTGGCTTTATATGATAAGCATGGAAATTATTTTAGTGAAATTGCATGATCTAGCAGTATTTCACATCATAAGAAAGCATTTGTATGTATCCAACTTTAAATAAATTATAGAAGGGAAAGTTGTATGAAATAAAACTCAGAAGATAATGAGTTTAATAAAGACAGAATTGTTCACATTGCTTCCAGCACTTGTTAATGCTAAGGGACATTTTATTGTATATTTTTAATCTAGTATTAAAGCAAACAAACTAAGTGAACCATTACAGCACCCTGAGCATGAAAATATTCAAAGACAGCAGCTGTCCTAAATTAACAGCATGCCTATTTTTAACACTGGGCAACACTCCTAAAAATACCAGGTAAGATTTTTGCCTTTGCCTGTTTAAGTTCCAAGTTCAGATCCAAGTTTGGATGGCACTTTAACCTGCCAAGTTCACATTGTGGATTTAAATAATCATCTGTCTGTCTCAGCTCATCGAAAGTGACAATGCTTCAAATCACAGAAAACATCAGCATTGTAGTTACTTAGTCTACTGTTTGATCATATCACCGCAGGCTGTTGGAGTGCTGAACAGAACAATTAAGATGGAGTTGAATAAGTGAGCAGAGAGGACTAGATTTTACAAATTAGCATTCCCGGCACAGAATTTCACACAACATGAATACATATTGGGCAGTTGGGTGCTGAGGTCAGCTTGTTCCTTATGATTTCCCATCCATTAATTTAAATTTTAGCAGATGGAAAATTGTGCAGGGCACACTGACCTCCATGTTCAAAACCCAATATTTACTGCTGTCACTCAAAACTGTGAACTAGAAGTGCAAATTCATGAAAACTAACAGGAATCGAAGAGACTGGGAATTAAAGAAACTTTAGGGAGGAAAATATGAGGGTCATTATTCTAAATCTGAACTTTAACCAATATCACCAGTGTGGAATCTTTTTTTCGGTCTATATTTCTAATACCACACAATTACTTCAAAGAGAGGTAATTGCTAATTTATTTCGTGAGTAATATTAAAGAAATGGCCAATATCCTTCTGTGAGTTTGTGTTTCCCAGCAATTAGACTGGAAGTCCTGAAATGCATTTGACTCCTGTCTCTTTGGAACGATTAAATATATCTTAGAACAGAGACTTAGATTAACATAATATCGTTTGCACTGCAGACCATCCAAAACTGCAAAAGATTTTGAAAGAATCAGAGAGTTTTGAAAAAAAACTCTACTAAACTTGAAATGAAAATAGGAAGTGCTTCAAAAAACAGACAACATATCAGGCATGGGAACACAGAGTGAGTCAAAAGGAAAATATCTTTTGACGCTTTTTGCCTTATGATGAGTTGATTTGCCCCTTGATGATCAATGCTTTACACCAAATCTCTTGTATGGAATACTGTCATAATAATATTTTTCATGGATCAGAAAGGATTAATATTTGGTGCTTAAGCTGTGTAAGAATTTATTTCATAATGGTTACTTATTGCATTAACAGAATGCCTGCAACATAAGAATCTCTTTGCCTGTCATTTATCATTGTCAATTTGTAAGAACTGAATAATAATGAAATTAGGTAATAACACTGCAAAAAGGACATTAAAAATTGAACAAACTGCAATATGGTGATCAGCGAGTTCTGTCTCACATTCGATTCATTCCTCATTTGCAAAATCCCAGTGGCGCTTAACTCACCAGTTTGCAAATTGGTCTATCCCACAACCTAATAAATTAGGAAGGCTGTAATAGAACTACTGTTATATTAAGCATAAGAGAGCTGACCAAAATGACCCCAGAGAACATGCCTGCAATCTCCCGAGTTATGGCTTTCTTATTTTCTCATTTGTTACACTTTGGAACATCAATTTTTTTTATTGTTGCCTTTTTGTTCTGTACAAATGGTCACTGAATTCTAATGAATTCTTCATTTTGAGAAATGAGCTTTTAGCAATATTTTGCCTACGGACTGTAGAATACATTAGATACATGTGAAGTCAGGATTTGAAATTCAGGATCCACCAAGTACATCAGTAGTGTCAGACTGAATTTGTGATCTATATTATATAAAACAGTTTTTTCCTAAATGTTTGTTTCAAAATATCCATAAAGTAAATTAAGTAGAATTTAGATTCTACTAATTACTATAAAAAGCCCAATTAAATATGAAATCCCTTTTCTGATGAGGGCTATGCCTTTTTAAAGTTAATTATAGTAATGAGGCTGTGATCTAATTATATATTTTGCAGAAAAATGTCCTCATTGAACAAAGAAGTCGAAAAGATTCTGCCATCATATGAGATGGGGAAGGCAGGAAGTCTGTAAACTAGGTTTTCACAAGTGCTTTTAAACACTGGGGAACCTTTCAGTGTTATAGTTATGCCTTGATGCTGAGCAACATCTAGACATAGTAGTTGTCATCAGCTTTGGCTCAGACATTTGATCCAGATTAAAATAAAAAAAATTGTCATTTCATCGAACAGAAAGAAAGAAACAAAGAGTCTTACCCCAAAATTCCCAATGGGAGTCAATGGATGTTTTCCAAATTTTCTGTCCCAGCCACAATGGGTCCCGGGACTAGAAAACCTTGGTCTAGACCTCTACCCCTCTACTAGTCTCAGAATGATGGGTATATTGGGGGAGAAATTGAATCTTGTTGCAGCCATTTCGTGGACATGAAATAACAAAGAGAACAAAGAAAAGTACAGCACAAGAACAGGCCCTTTAAGCCTGTGCAGATCATGAAGCCCTAAATAAACTTAAAAAAACTTCTGCCCTTACTCAGTCCGTATCCCTCTATTCCTTCCCCATTCTTGTACCCATCAAGATGCCTCTTGAATGTTGCTAATGTGCCTGCTTCCATCACATCCTCTGACAGTGTGTTGCAGGCACCCACCACTCTCTGCATGAAAAACTTCCCCTGCACGTCTCCCTTAAACTTTCCTCCTCTCATCTTGAACCTGTGCCCCCTTGTAATTGACACTTCCACCCTCGGAAAAAGCCTCTAACTATCCACCCTGTCTATGCCTCTCATAATTTTGTAGATCTCTATCAGGTCACCCCTCAGCCTACGCCTTTCCTGTGAAAACAATCCTATTTATTCAACGTCTCCTCATTAAACCTTCTTTGCACTCTTTCCAAAGCTTCCACGTCCTTCTGGTAATGTAGTGACCAGAACTGCATGCAATACTCCAAATGCGGCCTAACCAAGCACATTAAAATAGTCCAGGTGAAAAATTAAGATTGTGCAGCATAGTGAGACAAAAGATTGCTAGCAACCAAAGAACATAAGAAGTAGGCACAGAGTAGACCACGTGGACCCTTGAGTCTACCTTGCCATTCAATATGATCCTGACTGATCTTTGGACTCAACTTTCAAAATATCCCTTGATTCTCTAAGAGACAAAAAAAATCCATCTATATCAGCCTTAAATATATTCAACCAAGTGTTACGTTACCAGGTGATGTTGAAACTGGACAAATCAGATCCAAGAGTGAAACCTGGCTTGATAGATATCAAGTTTACTTTTTTTTAGAAACCATGGACAAAAGTAACTCAACATATTCCTTTTGTTTGGAGAGAACAGGTTCCTAAATATGAATGTCATTTAAACAAACATAAATGAGCTTCATTACTAGCACAGTGGATTAGCTGAAATTGGTTGTTAGTGTAGCTATGATCACATTTAGGATTGTTCAGCAAGTGCTGCCCATTCGCAGAATCACACCTAACACATAAATCTAACAGTGGACATTTTATTTTGGGATTTACAAGCACGGGCTGGTCGAGTATGTTCTGTACTCTTGCCCATCATGAACAGCCAGAAGAACATGTTGTTTGACTTGATCAGCCAATTGTTGGGACAGTGCTGGCATCGCACCAGCACTGAAATTAATAAACAAAGTTACTCAATTCTGTGCTGACCCAAAAGTCTTGGTTAAACTGACAGCAGCATTCAATTAATGGGAAATACTATCGTCCATTAGTCACTGTCTTTTATATCCTCCTTTTCATTTCCAGCATTATTTTTCTATCACCTAACACGCCACTGCACTTCCTCTAATTATTCTAACCAGAGATAATCTGTTGCTTAATTTTCACTTCCAAAATTCTATCTTCTGCCACCACTGACCCCAGATACTTGGAACTACTCACTTTCTCCAAATCTTCACTCAATCTTTAAAGCTTCACTCTGATCCTCCTCCCTAGGCTCAAACTTACTGTCCATATATTGGGTCTTTGGTCCACTGATCCTCATATCCCTGTTATCCAGTGCTTTTCTCCAGTTCTCCAGGCACTCAGTCATGTTCTCATCATCCCCACCACATAGCTCAATACCATCCGCAAACATCAGACTTCGGCACTTCTTGTCTCACTTGCTCAGCTAGAACATCCATGACAGCCAGGAAGAGGAAGAAGGTCAGAGCCGAACCTTTGTGTAATCCAACTTTCACTTGGAAACTTACACTCTCCCCAATGCTGCTTTTTATCTTTTAACAGTCGTACATATTTTCACGGAATCCACAAATTTTGGAACATCTTCAGATTCCTTTCTAGATGCTCAGTCATATGACTCCTGCAGACTGATCAATACAAACTTCATGGTGCATTGGCCTTCCCAAAATTTCTCCATCACTTGTCTCAAGAAAATGGCATTGATGGTGTTTCTTCCAGGCATAAATCTGAACAGACCTTCAAGGGCTCACACTATTTTTCTCAGTCTCTGGTCCATGATTCTCTCCTATTATATCTTGAGCAATATGGTAGGAAATGAATTCCTCTCTTTTTTTGCAATTTTTCCTTTCCTTTGAATATTGATATCACAATGCTTCAGCTTCATGTTCTTGGAATTTTCTCTATTATTTCGATACAACTGAATGGATTGTTCATATTCACCTATATAGGTGCATACTTCCATCTGGTCCTACTGCTTTGTCGTTTTTCATTCCTTTCAGTGCTGTTCTGATTTCTTCCAGTTGATGTTAGTGGTCATTCCTTGATTTACAATTACCTTTCCGTCTTTATTCTTGGATTTTCTTCAATCATATAAAAGCCAGTTAAATTATTGATTTCTTTCTTTGATTTCCATCCTCTTTCACGAAGGTTACTCCACCTGTAGCCTTGGTTGTACACACACATGCCATATCTATTGTTAATCCAGCTGCTATTTTGAAGGTATTTTTTTATCCCTCTTTAGTAGCAGGACTTTTACTTATTTCTTCCAGATATCTGGCTCTAGCAATTACTTTCCTTGCTTTCCTTTTTGTCTTTTGGTACTGTTCTTTATCTCTGGGCCATGACTATTCTTTGAACCCTGATTGTTTTCACTTCTCTAACTTCTTTTCTTTAGACATACTTTCTGTGTTTATTTTCCACCACTAATCATGGATCTGCTTGGATGAGTGCGATGACGTTGGCGACTGCTCACTGAGTCTTTTTCCATTCCTGCAGATTTTGTGCTGCCTTGTTCTGCAGAAAAGGGTAGTGGTGAAAAGGCAAGTTTGGATGTGTAAGTCTTGTTCATATCGTGTCAGTGTGAAGACATGGAGAAGATCAGGATGGAAATAAAGCAAGATCAATTAAGTGTGAAATTATGATTGCATGTTGAATTATGTGAGAGAGAGAAAGAGATTGTTAAGGGTGGTATGGGAGGGCATAAAGGGGGATGAATGATGCTGTTGACAGAAGTGGAGAGATGAAAAGCTGTACTCACCCTTGGTGCTCTTGTGAGGCCATTAAATTTCTGTCTGAATTGAACCCAAGTCTTGGGGTGATGCTGAGGGTACTGGCTCTTTCAATCAACTCTATCCAGACCAATTTCATTGTGGTCTTAGACACATATTAATGGCTTTTCCTTGCCCTCACTTCCTCCACTATGACTTCCACTGAGGCATCTGAAAAGTGTGGGCCAGTCCTTTGATTAATCCATCTTGCTGAAAGGTCTTCTAGAGTTGTGCAAGCAAAAGCATAAGTGAGAGATGTGGCCTCACTTTAACAGGTACTTTAAGGAGGATACTTGCCTCTCGCAAGGGTGGGCTACATATTTTGTGACATGCTTGCAAGGACAGCCTGTCAATTAAAACAAGTCTATTAAAACAATAGCAGGTCATTAAAATAGCAGGGATCTCATGCCAAAAATACGATATAGGCTTGCTTCCCACCTCGCCTATATGCCTGATTTGTGACCCAAGTAATATGTGCAAGTGAAATGTGTGAATTTGAATTCTGATTAGCTAACAAGAGAACCAGGCTCTTTTATACTTGTCATACGCTAGTCGATAAATTAGTGCAATTCACAATGGCTTACATGATAAAACATGGTAGTTTTGTAGGTAGTCCTATAGCCGACTGGCAAGGAGTCAGCTATATCCATATCAGTAAACAAAAGATATATGGGTTTGTGATTTTCCTCTTGGCAACGTTCCTGCACATCAACTTACTTATAGCCATCAAACTAATTAAATTTTAGCTTTGTGATTCCCAAGCACTCTTACAATTTTGCAATATTTGTAAAATATAATCAAAGCTAAGGACCGTGGAATAACAATCTTACCTGCATCATTGCTCTCACTCTACTGTTGCCCTATATCTAAGGATTTGAATGCAAACTGTTTAGGGTAATCATGTGGGAGTGGCAGCCAGAAATATGATGATCCATTATCCTTACATTGCCTCTAATGCTACTGGGACTGATCTGCTTCCAATATATTTTTCCTTAACTTTTCTCAGTCAGGTTATTTTCAATGAGAGTTAGTAATAACTGGGCACTGGTTGAAGAAATATACGGTAATGTATATGAATTAACAATCATCATTACAAATATTAGAACATTAAAGAAGCTATTTAAAAATAATGCTGCTGCTATTCAGTGGCGACATGATATTTTCCATAAGATGCTGCCATCAGTCCAAAAAGATGTTTTGCATACCATACAATTGAGCAATGTTACGTGTGGCTTTCAGTGCCTGTGTGATGCTAGACATTGATTTCTCCAATGCAAGGTCTTTGCCGACCAGAGTTGACATGTCAACCAATCAGAACCTTTTACACCTGGAGTATGAACTGTTGTGATTGTTTGAAATTTGGTCTTCTTACATTTGTCCTGGTGAGTGCAAGATGAAAAGCTCTGGCAACATGTCTTTCTTTTTCAATATTTAAAAATAATAAAACAATAGTACATATGAAACATAGTTTTGGAGTGTAGTTCACTGTGAACTGTCCTGTCCCAAACAAATCTGTTTGGCAAACAGTGAGGAGGACTGTAAAAGACTTTAAGAAGGTACAGGTTAGTGAAATGGGAAGATAGGTGCCAAATGCAATTTATTGTGGGTAAGTCTGAGGTGAGAAACAAGAAGTGGGAATATTTTAATAACAGAAAGACTCTGAAAATATGAAAGAAAAGAAAATCCAAGGGATTCAACAATGCAATTCACTGAAAATGCAAGCGCAGAGAGATATATTCATCAAAAGGACTACAAATGTTTGGGTTCTACAAGAAGAGGCATACAGAATGTGAATAAAAAATAATGAAGAACTTATACTAAACACCTGCAGACTATAGTTAAAACCATAGAAATATATACAACCTGAATGCACAAGGATGATGACAAGGGTGGGAAACTACAGTTATGAGGATTAACTTGAGATACTGAGACTAGAAAACATCATAGATGCAGTTAACGGAAAAGCTAGATAAGTTCATGAAGGGGAAAGGAATAAAATGCTATGTTGATAAGGTGAGATGAAGAAAGATGGGAGTAGACTCGTGTGGAGGATGAATAACATCACAGATCTTTTGGGTCAATGGCCCATTTCTATAATTCTATGTAATTTACATGAAAGCAGAGTATACTACAAATAGTTAACAGAGATTTTGAAAAGTATCGAGAATTTTGACAGAGAGAAGATGGACAGGTTATTTTTTCTGGTTGGAAAGTTAGTGCCTTTGGTTTCAAATCATTTGATAAAAAATTACTTTGGACAAGATGTTGACTCGTATTTTCAAATATGCATTCCTAACATGGTGCCCCACCGACTGCAAACACCTGTGGAAAGCATACCAATGGTTTCCCCAGTAAGTTTAAATGGTCGAACATGATGGTGTGTGCTTCTCCGAGTTCCCAATAGAAATTGTATTTTTCACTTCTTGGTCCTGGTGTACAGGATTCATCTATAGATTGCGCGTTGAACATGTCAATGCTCTGCATACCACTTATGAATCAAATGATCAAAAAGCTGTATGCAACAAATGCTAGAACTTCTCATATGTATTTTTGGTGGATGGGACTCCCTACTGAGATCATTAAGTTGAAAAGTTGCTGTGAAAAGATGCTCACAGCAGTTGAGTTTCTGCATTTGGAGACACAAATAAAATATTTTTGGCTTTATACTTTTTTGATTAACTTTGGGAATCATTTGGCAACTCTCTACATTTAAATGACGTCAATGGTCTGGTTCTTTTATTTATTCCCAAAAAATGACCTTCTATGACATCAGTAAGGATGAACTGTTAGATACCAAGGGGGAAGAATGATTGTAGATGTTCCCACACATTGGGACTTGGCTTTGAGCGGCCTAACCAGCCGTCTTAAAGGAACCACTGAAGATTTTTTTTAAAAAAGAGGTCTGGTGCTGACTTTCATGTCCTTACTTGCCCCACAAAAATCAACCCTCCCCTCAATGCCCAACCCTGTTATCACCCCACTAAGTTTACCGGCACCCCGGGTTTTGTGATGGAGCCGCCGGATCTTCTGCCTCTGATCAACAAGCTGCTGCAGAAGCCCAAACAGCTCACCATGGAATACAAATGAGGCACAAACATGAAACTGGGTCAGGCCTCAGGCTGCTTCTATCAAGCAGGCTGAAGGTTCATCTGCCTACCCCTGGCCCAATGGATAAGCAACCACAGGGGGAATTCTACCACAATATGATTTAGTAACAAAACTATCAGTAATGATTTCATGCTAATATTTTATACATTGAATCAAATTATTGTACATGTCTGCTATTCTGTAACATGAACTCTTAAAGCATTATTAGCGTGAAACAGTTTGGTCGGTGACATTTTCAGCCAAAAATCTCCTTATGCCACATAATAAGGCAGTACTTTCACTGTCTAAAACAGACCTCCAGTGTGACAGTGACATCATTGCACAACCAGCATGCCAAATGCTCAGGTCTGTATTTCCCATTCACTTCATTGAAAGCTAAGCTGGAGCAGTTTTGATTCATTCGCTATGTTGTTGCTCCACTGATTCTGTGGAAACTGCAGAGAGGAGCATCTCGTCTCTGAATGGAATTTTAAATCCATTTGCTTTTCTTTGACAACAACAAGTGAAGAGATTTTGTAAATTTCAAAATGCTATGGCTTTACAACAATCCGAACACTTTAAAGACATAGGCAGAAGCTTTGGTCAGGCAATTATTACCTGCTGCTGGCAAGGTAATTTGAAAGCACAGGATATGGAGATGCATTACCAAGAAGAGGTATAATACCATGTTGAATGATAGGGACTGCGCATGATTCTGCTATAGCTGCAGTGCTATCCGCAGTAATAGGAAAACAGCAATCAAAATGATCTATTGCTTCAAACCTTAAACAGATTTCTGTCTTAAATAAATCACTGAAGTTATTAAGTTAAGAACATTTTCTAGGCAAGAGTGCAAAAATTGATGCACCAGAACTGCAAATAGAAAAGCCAGGGAAAAATGAGATGGGAGTATAAAATGAAAGTAGATTATTGCTGGAAATTAATTTACAGTAGCTTCCTTTAGAATCTTTAATTGATCAGAACAATCTGTATGAATGAATCCGTACATATTTTATCATAGAATAGAATCATAGAAACCCTACAGTACAGGAAGAGGCCATTCGGCCCATCGAGTCTGCACCGACCACAATCCCACCCAGGCCCTACCCCCATATCCCTACATATTTTACCCACTAATCCCTCTAACCTACCCATCTCAGGACACTAAGGGGCAATTTTAGCATGGCCAATCAACCTAACCCGCACATCTTTGGACTGTAGGAGGAAACCCACGCAGACACGAGGAGAATGTGCGAACTCCACACAGACAGTGACCCAAGCCGGGAATTGAACCCAGGTCCCTGGAACTGTGAAGCAGCAGTGCTAACCACTGTGCTACCATGCCACCCCGAATGTACTTCACAATGTACTTTTAATACATGAAAAGTCAAAATTAACCATTATTCCACGTTAAATACACTTTGAAACAGACAACTGTTCGATAAAAAAATACTTTTTAACCCGCCATCGCAAGTTGAGGAACACATCTTCCGAAAAACATAGGAATAAGAACATGTGTGCAGGAAGTGCCTCCAGCGTTTCTTCCTGGAAACCCGGATTTCAGAGCTGGAGCAGCAGTTGGGAAGACTGTGGAGCATCCGCGAGGCACTGAGCATCGCGGATAGCGCGCATAG
Source organism: Mustelus asterias (assembly GCF_964213995.1). Lineage (NCBI taxonomy): Eukaryota > Metazoa > Chordata > Chondrichthyes > Carcharhiniformes > Triakidae > Mustelus > Mustelus asterias. Next base: position 43,830,879 of record NC_135803.1, read on the forward strand.
AGAGGTGGTCACACCGCAAATTGAGACTCCATAGGCAGGAAGGAAATGGGTGACTATCAGGCAGAGCAAGTGGACTAGACAGGCAGTGCAGGAATCTCTTGCGGCCATTCCTCTGCAAAACAAATATACCGCTTTAGATATTGTTGAGAGGAGTGGCCTCTTGGGGGAAAGCAGCAACAGCCAAATTTGTTGCACCACAGTTGGCTCTGCTGCACAGGGGCAAAGTAAAAAGTTTGGGGATGCAATAGTTATAGGGGATTCAGGGATTCTATTGTAAAGAAAATAGATCGTCGTTTCTGTGGCCACAAACAAGACTCCAGAATGGTATGATGCCTTCCTGGTGCTAGGGTCAAGGATGTCTCGGAGCAGTTAAAACTCATTCTGAGGGGGGAGGATGAACAGCCAGTGGTCATGGTACACATTGGTACAAACAACATAGGTAAATAAACAGATGAGGTTCTAAAAGCAGAATATAGAGAGCTAAGTAAGTTGAAAAGTAGGACATCAAATCTCAAAGCCATGTGCTAGTCAGAGTAGAAATGGCAGGATATATCAGATGAATTTGTGGCTGAAGAGATGGTGTGAGGGGGAGGGTTTCAGATTCCTGGGACATAGGGACCAGTTCTGGAGGAGGTGGGACCAGTGCAAACTGGATGAATTGCATCTGGACAGGATAGATGTCCTAGGGGGAGTATTTGCTAGAGTTTTTGGGGAGGGTTAACTAAAATGACATGAGGATGGGAACCTATGTAAGGAGTCGGAGGAGGGGGAATCCAGGACAAGAACAAAAGACAATAAGGGGAATAAGAAAAGTGATAGGCAGAAAAACCAAGGGTCAGAATCAAGCAGGACCAGAGTTAAAAGTAGTGGGAAAGGAACAAGTAATGTTAAAAAGATAAGCCTTAAGACATTGTGCCTTAACACGTGGAGCATTCGCAATAAAGTGAATGAATCAATCACACAAATAGATGTAGATGTAATAGCTGAGAATATCACAGCTGTACTCCGGGAGGACACCTCGGAGGGCTCATACAGCGAGGCAATATGGGTAGAGCTCAGGAATAGGAAAGGTGTAGTCACAATGTTGGGGGTTTACTATAGGCCACGTAACTGCCAACGGGAGATTGAGGAACAGATGTGTAGGCAGATTTTGGCAAGGTGTAAAAGTAACAGGGTTGTTGTGGTGGGAGATTTTAATTTCCCCTATATTGACTGGGACTCACTTAGTGCTAGGGGCGTGGATGGGGCAGAGTTTGTAAGGAGCATCCAGGAGGGCTTCCTGAAACAGTATGTAGATAGTCCAACTAGGGAAAGGGCCATACTGGACCTGGTATTGGGGAATGAGACCAGCCAGGTGGTCGATGTTTCAGTAGGGGAGCAGTTCGGGAACAGTGACCACAATTCAGTAAGCTTTAAGGTACTGAGGGATAAAGATAAGTGTAGTCCTCAAGTTAAGGTGCGAAATTGGGGGAAGGCTAATTACAACAATATTAGGCAGGAACTGAAGAATGTAGATTGGGGGCAGATGTTTGAGGGCAAATCAACATCCGGCATGTGGGAGGCTTTTAAGTGTAAGTTGATAGGGATTCAGGACCGGCACATTCCTGTAAGGGTGAAGGATAAGTATGGCAAGTTTTGGGAACCTTGGATAACGAGAGATATTGTGAGCCTAGTCAAAGAGAAAAAGGAAGCATTTGTCAAAGCTAGGAGGCTGGGAACACACGAAGCAAGTGTCGAATACAAGGAAAGTAGAAAGAAACTTAAGCAAGGAGTAAGAAGAGTTAAAAGGGGTAATGAAAAAGCATTGGCCAGCAGGATTAAGGAAAATCGCAAGGCTTTTTACACATATATAAAGAGCGAGAGGGTAGCCAGGGAGAGGGTTGGCCCACTCAAGGACAAGGGAGGGAATCTATGTGTGGAGCCAGAGGAAATGGGCGAGGTATTAAATGAGTACTTTGAGTATTCACCAAAGAGAAGGACTTGGTGGATGACGAGTCTGGGAAAGGATGTGTAGATAGTTTGAGTCATGCTGAGATCAAAAAGGAGGAGGTATTGGGGTTCTTGAGAAACATCAAGGTAGACAAGTCTCCAGGGCCTGATGGGATATACCCCAGAATACTGAGAGAGGCAAGGGAGGAAATTACTGGGGCCTTGAGAGAAATCTTTGTATCCTCACTGGCTACAGGGGAGGTCTCAGAGGATTGGAGAATAGCCAACGTTGTTCCTTTGTTTAAGAAGGGTAGCAAGAATAATCCAGGTAATTACAGGCCGGTGAGCCTTACATCAGTGGTAGGGAAATTATTGGAGAGGATTCTTTGAGACAGGATTTATTCCCACTTGGAAATAAGTGGATGTATTAGTGAGAGGCAACGTGGTTTTGTGAAGGGGAGGTCATGTCTCACGAACTTGATCAAGTCTTTCGAGGAAGTGACGAAGATAATTGATGAGGGTAGGGCAGTGGATGTTGTCTACATGGACTTCAGTAAAGCCTTTGACAAGGTCCCTCATGGCAGACTGGTGCAGAAGGTGAAGTCGCATGGGATCAGAGGTGAGCTGGCAAGGTGCATACAAAACTGGCTCGGTCAAAGAAGACAGAGGGTAGCAGTGGAAGGGTGCATTTCTGAATGGAGGGCTGTGACAGTGGTGTTCCTCAGGGATCAGTGCTGGGACCTTTGCTGTTTGTAATATATATAAATGATTTGGAGGAAAATGTAACTGGTTTGATTAGTAAGTTTGCGGACGACACAAAGGTTGGTGGATTTGCAGATAGCGATGAGGACCATCAAAGGATACAGCAGGATATAGATCAGTTGGAGACTTGGGTGGAGAGATGACAGATGGAGTTTAATCCGGAAAAATGCGAGGTAATGCATTTTGGAAGGTCTAATACAGATGGGAAATATACAGTAAATGGCAGGACCGTTAAGAGTATTGATAGGCAAAAGGATCTGGGTGTACAGGTACACAGGTCACTGAAAGTGGCAATGCAGGTGGAGAAGGTAGTCAAGAAGGCATACGGCATGCTTCCCTTCATCGGCCAGGGTATTGAGTTTATAAATTGGCAAGTCATGTTGACGCTTTATAGAACCTTAGTGAGGCCGCACTTGGAATATAGTGTTCAATTCTGGTCTCAACACTACCAGAACGATGTGGAGGCTTTGGGGAGGGTACAGAAAAGATTTACCAGGATGTTGCCTGGTATGGAGGGCATTAGCTATGAGGAGAGGTTGGAGAAACTTGGTTTGTTCTCACTGGACCGAAGGAGGTTGAGGGGAGACCTGATAGAATTCTAAAAGATTATGTGAGGCATGGACAGAGTGGATAGTCAGAAGCTTTTTCCCAGGGTGGAAGAGTCAATTACTAGGGGGCATAGGTTTAAGGTGTGAGGGGCAAGTTTTAAAAGAGATGTACGAGGCAGATTTTTTACACAGAGTGGTGGGTGTCTGGAACTCGTTGCCGGGGAAGGTAGTGGAAGCGGATACAATAGTGACTTTTAAGGGGCGTCTTGACAAGTACATGAATGAGATGGGAATAGAGGGATATGGTTCCTGGAAGTGTAGGGGGTTTCAGTTAAGTCGGGCAGCTGGTCGGTGCAGGCTTGGAGTACCGAAGGGCCTGTCCCAGTGCTGTAATTTTCTTTGTTCTTCAAATGGGTATGATATGGTCAGGATTACGGAGACATGGCTGCAGGGTAGCCAGATATGGGAACTGAGCAACCAGGGGTATTCAGTAATTAGGGAAGGCAGACAAAAAGGAAAAGGCGGTGGAATTGCATGACTGGTTAAAGAGGAAATTAATGCAATAATGAGGAAAGATATCAGCTCCAATGGTGTGAAATCTGTATGAGAAACACTTAAAGGGGGAAGAAACATTAGTGGGGTTGTTCGAAATGGCATTAAACAGGAAGTTAGACACACATGCGGTAAAGGAACATCTGTAATTATAGGTTGATGCGCGATTGATTCACACGGGAGGCTAGGACGTACCCGGGAATAAAGGCTTTTATTCACGACAAAATAGGAGCACACTACTTAACAATATTATCCCAGACTAAAGGCTACTAGGAAGTAGCAGTGACCCTCATACTCCTGTAAGAAGGCGGCGCCGAACGGAGTGTACCACATAAACAATAATGACAGATGGAACACCCAAACCCTAACCCCAACAGTAACAAGAGTAACATATGTACAAATACCCATAGTGGTAACCATCTATGGTTCACCACATAGGTGACTTTAATCTGCAGGGTGATTGGGCAAATCAAATCAGTCACAACACCATAGAGGAATTCCTGGAGTGAGTATGGGATGGTTTTCTGAATCAATGCATTGAGGAACCAACTCGCTAACAGGCCATCTTGGGTATGGTGTAATGAGAAAGCAATAATTGGCAATCTAATTGTGCAAGGCCCTTTGGGCATAAGCAACCAGAAGATGATAGAATTCTTTGTCAAGATGGAAAGTGACATAGTTGATTCTGAGACTTAGGTCTTGAATCTAAATAAAGGAACTATGATGGTATGAGGCATGAGTTGACTATGATGGATTGGGGAACACTATTTAAGAGGATGACAGTGGATAGGCAATGGCAAACATTCAAAGAGCGCATGGGTGAACTATAACAATTGTTCATTCCTGCCTAGCACAAAAAGTAAACTGGAAAAGTGCCTTCACCATGGCTAATAAGGGAAATTAGAGATAGTATTAGATCCAATGGAGAGACATACAAATTGGCAGGAAAAGACAACCGACTTGAGAATTGGAATCAGTTTAGAATTCAGCAAAGGAGGACAAAGGGATTGATTAAGAAGAGGAAAAGAGCACGGGAGTAAGCTTGCGGGGAACATAAAAACTGACTGTAAAAGTTTCAATGGGTACATGAAGAGAAAAATATTGGTAGAGACAAATGTAGGTCCCTTACAGTCAGAAACAGGAGAATTTATAATGGGGAACAAAGAAATGGCTGACAACTAAATGCATACTTTGGTTCTGTCTTCACAAAGGACACAGGTAACATACCAGAAATGTTAGGGACCATCGGGGAGGAACTGAAGGAAATCAATATTAGTGGGAAAATGGTGTCAGGGAAATTAATGGGACTGAATGAAGGCTGATAAATCCCCAGGGCCTGATAATCTACATCCCAGAGTACAGAAAGAAGCAGTCCTGGAAATAGTGGATGCATTGTTGGTCATCTTCCAAGACTTTTATAGACTTTGTTACAGTCCTATAGATTGAAGGGCAGCTAACGTAACCTCACTATTTAAAAAGAGAGGTGGAGAGAAAAGAGGAAATTATAGACCAGTCAGCCTGACGCCGGTAGTGGGGAAAATGCTAGAGTCCTTTATGAAGGAATTAATAGCAGAGCACTTGGAAAACAGTGGCAGGATTGGACAGAGTCAGCATGGATTTATGAAAGGGAAACCATGCTTCCTGGGATGGTGGGACTGACATACAAGGGGAGATTGAGCCAGTTAGGATCATATTCATGGAGTTCAAAAGAATGAAACGGGATCTCATAGAAACCTATAACATTTTCACAGAACCCGACAGGGCAGATGCAGGAAGGATGTTCCCAATGGTGGGAGAGTCCAGAACCAGGGGTCACGGTCTAAGAATTTGGGGTAAACCATTTAGAACTGAGATGAGGAGAAATTTCTTCACCTAGCCTGTGGAATTCTCTAACAAAGAAAGTAGTTGAGGCCAAAACATTGTTTTTCAAGAAGGAATTAGAAATAGCTCTTGCGGGCTAAAGGAATCAAAGGATATAGGGGGAAACTGGGAGCAGATTACTGAGTTGGATGATCAACTATGATCATAGTGAATGGTGGGGCAGGTTCGAAGGGCTGAATGGACTACTCCTACTCCTACTTTCTATGTTTCTAAACCTTTCAACCAATAAGCTTGTCACTTTCCATAAAAAAGCCACATCTAACTCCTTCATCACCACATCTTTCAATTTCTCCTCTACAAAAATGCATTGAATATTTTTAAAATCAATATATACTGTCTTTTTAAATAGCCTTCCTTGGTAAGTTATTTCAAAACTCTTTTACCTTTGATAAAGCTATACCTGACTTGACTTCTTATTGCTAGCTTTTAACTTGTATCTCAAGGTGTTTGTGGTGAAATATGTATGCCCTTGGCCACAGTAACCAATTCATCTGGACTAATATTGTCAATTCCCTTCAGTCTTTAAAATGTCAGCTCAACCACCTCAAAGTATCTTTGTTTTTCTGAAGAGAAATGGTCCCAACTTTTTAACCTTCTCATAGCGTAAATTCCATGCAGTTGACATAGCAATTGCAGTGAGTAGAACTGCAAGAATTACCATTTATATTGTGTAAAAGTTGATTTTTTGAGACTAATTCTTTGGGCCAAAAGTCAGAGGATTGACTTTTACATGGGTAGGCATTTTGAACGATTGACATACATGCTTGATTCGGATCCAGAAAAGGCTGTCACACTGAAATGAAGTAAAAACCAACAACAGAAAAGAATCTGTATTAATTCTCCATCATTTAATCATGTTATAACATTACAAACTATGTGCATTTGATCCAACACAATATAAATATGTATAAGTAATTAACTACATTTCACATGGAAATTCTTCAAGATCACTCTGATCACCATCTGAATCATATGATGGTACAACTTCATCATAAGGATCTTCCTGGCCTTAATCAACATCATTAGTAGTGCCTGTAACATCAGCATCATCATCACAAGTAATCATGCTCGGTGCTTTGAAATTTTTCTTTTAGGAAAGGTTTTTGACAAAATTGGGATCAAGTTCATTCCACACATTGTGATGCACAGGCAAAATGTTGCTAGTGAGGATGATTGCATATTCCACCCTTTGTGAATGCGTTTTCGCCTTCCAATATCCAATTGTACTACATCTTTCAGATATTTAGGAAGTTAATTAAACACACATCCAAGGGTTGAACAACAATTGTAGCATCGCTAAGAATGACTGTCACATTAGTACTGATTGATCTCATCAGGAGGATATCATCGACAAGCTGGAATTCAAACATGTCCAAACATTTTCTTTGCTGATCTCAAATTTCCACAGTTCTTTATCCATGACTTGTAACTGCCTTCATCCACTAGCCTTTCTCATGAACATGGACAACAATGGTTTTCGAAAGTTTCCCTTTGGGGAGAGTTTTGCACTTGAATATTATCATTGGTGCAAAATTAAAACCATCGGCCATACAAAATAGAACCACTGTGAAGCCCATCTTCTTAAGATCAATCATCTTTACAAGAATGTTTTTATTGCCAATCTTGGTCATGGTCTTGGCTGTTGGTATGTGGAAGTTCATTGCTGTTTCATCCATATTTCCAATGCAGGCCCATTGATACACATTCTTCTCTTAATGTTGAATGACAAAATGGTGCGATTTGAAATTCAGATGGAGGCCGTGAAAGTTTTGCTTTCTGGTGGAATGCTAAATCATGTCGTTTCTTAAATCTTGTGCAACACATGGCACTGGTCTTTCCAGGTGAAGTCATGGGCTTGTCCTTCCGCTGCTGGAGCATCTATTGTTCAGCATCTTTTCTAGTTTATTGGATCTAATTCCTCAGTCTCTCATGAGGGAGATGGTGGCATAATGATAATGTCACTTAGCTAATCATCCAAAGCCCCATTCTAATGCTCTAGAGATATGAGTTCATATCATATCATTGCAGCTACTGGAAATTAAATCCAAGTAATCAATTTTAAAAATTGAAATCTTGGTTCCGTAATGCTTGCAAAACCCATCTGGTTCACTAATGTCCTGGAAGGAAATCTGCTGTCCTGACCTAGTCTAGCCTACAGGTGACTCTAGACCAACAACAATGTGGTTGACTCTTAATTGCTCACAAGGACAATTAGGAGTTGACAACAAATTCTCGCCTCATCAGTGAAGCCCATGCCCCATGAAAGAATTTGTTGAAAAATCAGAAACATTAAACTCTCTTCCTGCTGTACAATTATTAATCTTCTCAATGAATGCTATTAATTCCAAATTGAACTGCAAACAGTTAGTCTTTCCCAAAGGCATCATGTTCGACCATGTGATCTTGTCAGTTAGCTGGGAGAGTGCTGCTATAAATGGTGGACGTTGATACATTGGCCTAAATCTTCTGGTGTTTGCTAATGGTGTTTGCTACCAAATAAACCTGTTGGACTTTAACCTGGTGTTGTTAAAACTCTTACTAAATCTTCTGAGCAGCTTAGATGCTGAATGTACTGACACTGCCCGCAAAGGTTTGTGCAACCCAACTCTTCATCATCACAAGTAATCATCCTCGGTGCTTTGAAATTGTTATTTTAGGAAAGGTTTTTGACAAAATTAGGATCAAGTTAATTCCACACATTGTGATGCACAATGTTGGGTGCAAGAGACAAAAGAAGGATTGATATGAAGCCTTTCCACAGCAATAGATGCTGTATTCAAGTAGGTTTCCAGGAGTCCAAGTCTTTCATTGTGGGTGTGTGGGTGTGTGTGTGTGTGTGTGTGTGTGTGTGTGTGTGTGTGTGTGGGTGGGTGAATGGGTGAGTGGGTGAGTGGGTGAGTGAGTGGGTGCGTGAACGAGAATGGGTGCGAGTGAACAGATAAGTGGTTGAGGTGCATAGGTGAGGTGGGTAAGTGGAGTGAGTGAGGTGCATAGGTGGATGAGATGGACAGCTGAATGAGTAGGTGGAGGTGGGTAGGTGGGTGAGTGGATGAGGTGGTGAAGTGGGTAGGTGGGTGATTGAATAGTCCAGTCAGAGGCTATTTAGGGGTTGGGCAGTAATCAGTTGGTTGGGGAGGTAGTCAGGTGGTTGGGGACAATTACGTTTGGTCAGCAGAGTTGTCAGGTGGTCAGGAGGAGGTGGTCGAGTCGGCAGAGGTAGTCAGATGATTATGGGTGTAATCAATCAGGTTGGGCGGTGGTAGTCGTTCCCTTGTAAGTATGAGGGTAATCTTACGGATCTAGCCCAAATCTCCACCCCGGGCTCAGGGTTACAGACTTTTGCAGAGGGCCCTGGGCACTGCAAATCAGCCTATCAGAAGCTTAAAATACCCAGGCACTTTTAGTATGTGTCTGTGTGTCAAGACCTTGATGTGGAGATGCCGGCGTTGGACTGGGGTAAACACAGTAAAAGTTTTAACACCACCAGGTTAAAGTCCAACAGGTTTATTTGGTAGCAAATGCCATTAGCTTTCGGAGCGCTGCTCCTTCGTCAGATGGAGTGGATATCTGCTCATAAACAAGGCATACAGAGACACAAACTCAAGTTACAGAATACTGATTAGAATGCGAATCTTTACAGCTAATCAAGTCTTAAAGATACAGATGATGTGACTGGAGAGAGCATTAGGCACAGGTTAAAGAAATGTGTATTGTCTCCAGACAGGACAGCCAGTGAGATTCTGCAGGTCCAGGCAAGCTGTGGGGGTTACCGATAGTGTGACATGAACCCAAGATCCCGGTTGAGGCCGTCCCCATGTGTGCGGAACTTGGCTATCAGTCGTCCAGTACTTCCCCGGAGCGGAGAAGCTACGGCATCTCCTCCGGAGCCTTCAACATGTCATTGATGAAGACGAACATCTCGCCAAGGCCATCCCCACACCCCCACTTCTTGCCTTCAAACAACCGCACAACCTCAAACAGATCATTGTCCGCAGCAAACTAACCAGCCTTCAGGAGAACAGTGACCACGACACCACACAAGCCTGCCACAGCAACCTCTGCAAGACATGCCGGATCATCGACACGGATGCCATCATCTCACGTGAGAACACCAACTACCAGGTACACGGTACCTACTCTTGCAACTCGGCCAACGTTGTCTACCTGATACGCTGCAGGAAAGGATGTCCCGAGGCATGGTACATTGGGGAAACCATGCAGACACTACGACAATGGATGAATGAACACCGCTCGACAATCACCAGGCAAGTCTGTTCTCTTCCTGTGGGGGAGCACTTCAGCGGTCACGGGCATTCAGCCTCTGATCTTTGGGTAAGCGTTCTCCAAGGCGGCCTTCACGACACACGACAGCGCAGAGTCGCTGAGCAGAAACTGATAGCCAAGTTCCGCACACATGGGGACAGCCTCAACCGGGATCTTGGGTTTATGTCACACTATTGGTAACCCCCACAGCTTGCCTGGACCTGCAGAATCTCACTGGCTGTCCTGTCTGGAGACAATACACATTTCTTTCACCTGTGTCTAATGCCCTCTCCACTCACATTGTCTGTATCTTTTAAGACTTGATTAGCTGCAAAGATTCGCATTCTAATCAGTATTCTGTAACTTGATTTTGTGTCTCTGTGTGCCTTGTTTATGAGCAGATATCCACTCCATCTGACGAAGGAGCAGCGCTCCGAAAGCTAATGGTATTTGCTACCAAATAAACCTGTTGGACTTTAACCTGGTGTTGTTAAAACTCTTACTGTGTCGAGACCTTGGCAGGGTTTTCATGTGCAAGTCCTGACTTACTTCCCATCTCCTGATCCAGAGACCTGAAGATTGTGTTTTTGTTTGCTAAGTGCATGTTGGAAGAGGTGTAACTTCATGAAATCAGATATGATCAGTTTCCAAATGTATTTTCTTCACAAAGCAAATGATGTTTTATCAGGGGAATTATTATGCGCTTTGAGCATCAATCATTGTACACATTTAAAGCTGCCGCATCTAAAGCATTTATTTATCATAACATACTAAAACAGAAAATACAAGAAATACTAAGCAGATGAGACAGCATCTGAGAAAATAGTTTTTTTTCAAGTTTATGACCTTTCATCAGAACTGGGGTAAGTTAGAAATATCGGCTGGGATTCTGCCAAAAGAACTCTAAGTGCCGAATTCACGTAAAAATTAGAGTAACTCCTGCTGGTTTATTTAGCAGGATTTTCAAAATGAATCTCCCACACTCTGCACTGCAGAGTGCCTCAGGGAGATTCATGCTGGAAATCTGGGGGTGGGGGTGGCCTATTCCCGCTGGAGAGGCCGGCAGCATAGCGCTGAGTGGGCCATTGCGTATGCACCATAGAGTAGATCTGCACATGCTCAGTAGCCCGATCACTGGACAGCACAGCAACCCCGCATCACCGCCCCTCCGAACCCCCCACCCCCGATCGCTGGCTTCCCAGATGTGTCCCAAAGTTCCCCCCCCAACCCGACAGCCCCAATCTCCCCGATCCTGCCCCCTCTGCCCCCGGGAGCTCTCACACACCCGGCAGTCCCCTCACCCTCACCCTGATGGCCAGCCCAGATCAGCCCCTTCCCTCCCTCTGCCACTGATTCTGACCGCAGAGTGGCAATGGGAGCCCCCTCACTGACTCCACCCCCCCCACCCCACAGGCCCCTTGGCACTGTTTGATGCCTGGTGAGCAATGCCAAGGTGGCAGCACCAGGGGGCCAGGTTGGCAATGCCCAGGGGCATCCCCCTTACCCCAGACCTCCTGGGGGGCCTTTATGGCCTCCCTTCACTCCAGCAGGGTCGGGTTGCCAGTACTCTGTTAGTGGGGAGCTGTTGTAAACCCCACTGGAGTGAACCATTCCTGGCTGGGGTAGGTGGTAGAAGTGGGAAGAGACTAATGAAATGGTAATAGTAGCTTTAATATTTAAATCAGCTCCCCACTGATTTCTGGCGCGGAGCTGACTACACCGTAAATCTGGGCCCCGGAGATGTGTGGAGGCCGTGGCACCCACAGGAAGCCTGCTAAACAGCCTCCTATGATGTCTC